>NC_048233.1:86869677-86871642 GCF_002007445.2 Ailuropoda melanoleuca
CCTAATACTGCTCAAATCCTATGAATTCACTTTTTAGGATGGCACCTTGGTGCTAATAGGTTTAACTCCACCCCTCACTTTGCAGCACACGATGACCATCAGGCAGTTTAAAACCAGATTAAACATGGATGTGTGTTTCCGTCTCCATCCCCATCCCAGCCCCGCCGCCATCTGTCCAAGCCTGTCTAACTAGCCCTCTCTCCAAACAGGTGGGTGCTCATAAGTGTTTTTAATTTATAAAAACGTTGTTGTGATTTAGAATTTATGCTGTTTTTCTTCACTCAGCGTGTGGTTTTTCTTAAAGGATATTTGCAGGTGGCCATATGGAAAAGTAGTTTGTTGGTCTCGATTTTACAATGTACATAAGTGGTTCTTCAGTCCCAGGATCGTAGAAATGCTGTGTCCAACATCCTCATGCCTGTTCCTGTTGGACTCGGCTCAGGATTTTTCTGGAATGTTCCAGGAGTGGGATTGCTGGGTCCTAGGACATGTGCATGCTTATCTCCACTAACCCTCGTCTGCTTCCCTCCCTGGATGGCTGTGTCAGGCCTCACTTCTGCTGTGGGACAGGAAGGGTCCCGCTTCCTCATTCCCTCGCTGATGATTGCTGTCATGCACTCTCCTCACTTTTGCCAACCTCATGGTTGCAGAGTGAATTGTGCTGATGTTTGAACTTGCATTTCACTGACGACAGCGAGCTTGATATTAGTTCATTTACCCGTCACCCGCAGGGCTCCCCTTCTTGGACTACCTGCTCACAGTGGCTGCCCCCTTTTCATGTGGGTTTCCAGTCTGTTCCTTCTTGATTTGCCGGCGCCTGGATCCTTGCTGGTTTTACACACTGCGGGTGTCATTCTCTGAGAGCGCTCGTAAGTACGGTTGCTTTCTCTGTTGTGAACTTGAGTGCACATGTGCTCAACTTGGTATAATCAACTCCCATACATTTTCACCCTGAAATGTTGTGGCTTTCGGATCATTCCATATCCCTGGGTGAAAAACATATCCCCTCTTATTTTCTTCTGTTACTTTTATACTTTTTCCCTTCCAGAATTTGGTCTTGAGTCCAGCTAGAACTGTTTTTATGTGAGATAAAGACAGGATACAGCTTGGGTTTTCTTCCATATTATGAGCCAGTTTTCCCAAAACTGTCTCCAGGACAGCCTGTCTTTTCCCTGTTGACTTATCAAGTTCCGTTTACGTATGGGACTCTTAAAACCCTCTGTTCTTGTTTCTCTGTTGCTACACACTGTTTTCATGTGCGTGTGTGTTTAAAATATGTATGTGGCTTTGTGTGAATCTGGGTGTCGTGTGGCTGACAGCCCCTCAGTACTTGTTCTGTGCTCCTTTCATGAAGTTTCATCCTTCAGGGAGACCACCGAGCTCTGCCTGGCTTTCCCCACTTCCGTGGCACTGTCCAGAGAGCACTTCAGGTTGAAAGTCGGGGTGATCACCGGGCTCACCTCTTCTATCTCCCTTCTCTCAGAGCTCACACTCCCGGGATGCCTCTTGCCCAATATCTGAACACAGTAGAGTCTTCTCTTTTTTTCAGTTTTCTGGTTGTTGACAGTGGGAGGGCTGGTCCACTACCAGTTCCTCCCTTGTAGCTAGAGTCAGAAACGCCTGTAGTGTATTTTCCTCTTGATCATTGCTGGTGTGGAGGAACACTGTTGATTCTTGTAGTTTTTATGAATCATGAAAATGTCCTGATTTATTTCACCATGCCTGTCAGTTTCTCTGGATTATTTTGATTTCCTATGGTGCTATCCTGATGCCTCTAATTTCTTTTTCATGTCCTATAGCACAGCCCAGCACACCAATAGTCTGCTGACCAGTGGTTGGAATCAGGCATGCTTATCTTCTCCCTAGTCTTGAAGTTTCTCTATTGAATGTGATGGTTACCTTGCGTTCGTGGTATTATGTTTTATTAAGGTGGAAAGTTCCCTTTCTGGTTGTCTGAGGGTTTTT
>NC_048233.1:86881899-86882257 GCF_002007445.2 Ailuropoda melanoleuca
AACGTTCTTTTTCTAACCGGTATTTAGGGCTGCAGATGTGCTCCTAAGTATTTCTTTGGATGTTTCATGACCTTTGGTTGTAGTGTCTTCATTGTTGTTCATGCCTAAATATTTTAAAATCGAAAATCACTCAAAATATTTAAAATTTAAATTTCCATAAATTGGTTAGAAATACATTTCATAACACTACAAGTATTTTTATCTGCCGCATATAAGATTTGTCATTTTCTCTTCCGCTTTTTGAATCTTTGTTACGTGGGTACAAATCCAGGAGGATCACGGTGTCCCGGTCAAGTGTCCCTTTTATGTCGTGGCCCTGTTCATTTTTATTTTATTTTATTTTATTTTATTTTATTTT
>NC_048233.1:86888603-86943766 GCF_002007445.2 Ailuropoda melanoleuca
TTCTTCCTGTCTTGGGAGAGGCTGGACCATAAATGGACCCATCCCTTCATCCCACCTTCTAGATGGATCCCGTGGCTCCTGGGAAAGACGGAGCGTCTTGGTGGAGGATTCTAGACTGAGAAGTGTATGTGCAAAAGATGTCAGCTTTCAGATTTCTGGCTCCAAGTAGCAAACTCAATTATCTCACAGCCACAGCTGGCAGGGAATTTGGAGAAAGCGAGGCTGATGCCTGAGAGGCATTCCGATTGGTCTTACTAAGACAGGACATGGAGACAGGAAGAGACCTCAGCTCTCAGGCCGTGTGCTGTGCTGTCTACTGAACCCACATACCCTGCCCATCCCCACCCGCCTCAGCCGCCGTTAGCCCGAGCCTGGCCTGTCCCTTCCTTCGGTCTCAGCTGATGGACCGTGGGCTCTGAGAAGGCCGGTCTGGGTTGTCCTTGTGCTGTGATGGGCCTGTCCCGTGTATTCCAGGTGGTATCCCTGGGGCCCCAATTGCCATTGCTTTCCTGGTGGGAACACGAAGGCCAGTGGCCTGGCTTCCAGGGCAATCAGGTGGCCACCAGAGTGTTTAGACCAAACTGGGGCTCCTCACTGGGCTGGAACAGGCTGTCCCTGGGAGCCCAGCTGTGCAGATTAAATGAGCTTTGCAGGTGGAGCTTTTAGCCCAGGGCCCATTGCACACAGTAGGTCCTCTGCAAATAGCAGTCCATGACCTAGTCCCTAGGGCTCAAGGTTGGCCTTTTCCTCTTCCCTCCTTCCTGGCCACCTGCTCCCCCCCAGCCACCTAGGCCCTGCCCTGTCCCTGACCAGGTATTTAGGACAGTTTCTGAGGCCTATGCTGGGTCTGTGAGAAAACCCAGGCCCACGGCTTGTGGGTTGTAACCCCCTGTCTCCCTGAGGCTTGCTCTTGACTTTCCACATTTGACCCTGTTTGTCCTTTGCGTCATCTAGGAGTGTGCTTGTCTAGACAGCCATGATGGGTGGCACAGAAAGCAGGGCCTCGCAGCCCAACCTGGCCACTTTCTCCTCCTGGCTCTGCATATCTGGTAGTGATAGCAAGTCATATTTAGTAACAACTGGAGCTGGGGGGTGGGGAGACAAGAGTTCGTTCCTTGTGCGGCCACCTAGGAGCTCCTTGGTAGGGATGGTGATACCAATCCCTGAACTCGGCTGACCCGCAGTGATCAGGGGAGGGAGGCCAGACCCCTTGCTCTAGACAGTTCCGGGGTAGACACCTGTGATGCTCCGGGCTGCCTGCTTCCTGCTTTTCCCAGACACGCAGATGGAAGGAGGCTGGGGGTGGGCCCATCTGAGCTGCCTTTGGTGGGGGACAGCAGAGGCTCCTCTGCCCCCCCCTTCATCCAGCTCCCTGACCCCTTTAATAATTCAATACCCAAGGAGGGAGGAGGAGAGTGACCTTCCCTTCTGCTCCTGCCCCTTCATTAGCACAGATGCGAGGTGGTCCAGGGTGTGGACGGGATGTGCCGTTGATCCTCTGGCGGGACCATAGCCGGGAGGGGAAGTCTCGCTCCCTGGAAAGACTGTAGGGATCTGTACCTGAGAAGGGTCTGGAGTCTGGGTGGGGCTGATCCTGGAGTTCACCCCGGACCCTCCCACGCCTGCTGCCCCCTAAGCATGGATAGACGCGCATTCCTATAGGGGCCCAGCCCTTCCCTGACCTCCAGGCCCTGCAGCGAGTGAGGCTGCCTGCCCGCCCACTGGGCTAGGTCTCCGAGCTGCTGCACCTGCACCCAGACAGGGAGGTCCCTTTAAGCTCCTGGGGGTGGTGGGGTGGGTAGCTCCTGGCAGGGAACTCAGGGCTAGAGGCCTGGGGTGGGAACTCTCAGGGACTGGGATTCACCGGGCCCTGAGTGGGCAGCTCCCCAGAGACCCCTGGGCCCCTCTCAGGACTGGGATGCATTCCTATCACGATGGAGGCCTACTGGTAGGAGGTTTCCCAGTAAACAGGTCCCACCCTTTTCATGTGTCCTCAGGACCCAACCTGGCTTCTCTGAGTCCCCAGAAGTATCACATGTGAGGCCTCCAACTCTGCTTTTCTGGGATTCTTGGACTGGCTTAGCAGGGGTTGGGGGGAGAGTGTGGAAGGAGGGGGAGGGTGCACCCCAGGTTGGGAGCGGGAAAGGCAGGCACACCGACCTCCACCATCTGAAGCTCCTCTGCCTCCGGACATGCGGGGTCCTCTCTCTGTGGAGCAGTGACCTTGATGGAGAAGTAACTGGGACCGTTGGAAAGGGGAACATGGGAGCAGAGGCCTGGAGAGGCCAGGAGGAACGAGTCGGCCACCTGGCGGACTGGTCACCAAGAAGTGCACTTGGGGGTCAGCCCACCCCAGGGTGGTCCTGCAGCCCTTGCTTTGGGATGACCAGGGTAAGACAGAGCAAGTCCAGTGTCTGTGGGTAGAATGCCAGCCTCCAGGCAGGCCAGCAGGAGAGGCTGCAGGTACCGCCGCTCCCTGGATGGGCAGGCAGTTGGTTCCGTTAGCTACCTGCCCACTCCCTGCCCTTGCCCTGCCCTCTCCCTGCTTTCTGCAGACGGGGCCTGCCCTAGCCTGGGCCACTGGTGCCTCTGCCCTGGTCTCTCCTTGGGCCCATGTCGTGAGTAGGTTCCCCCAGAGCTTCCCTGCAATGGGGCTGGGATCCCAGGCTGGACACCTGGAGCCCAAGACGGGCCTCTCTGGGGACTGGCTGGAGGCAAGGGGGTAGGCAGAGAGCCTCTGGCCCGGTCCTAGTTGAGCTGTCTCCTGGGAGGGGCTCCAGCCTACTGCTGGGCAGTGAGGAGGTACCAGGCTTGGCACCTCTCGACAGGAAGCAGTCGGAGAGCAGCAGCCGCACCCAGGGAGCCTCTGTGTGGACACACTGTGTTCCTTCCAGGCAGGGCCTGTGTTAACCAGCACAAGGCCTGGCACTGAGCAGGCATGATGAAAACTGTTTCCGAGGGGAGCAGGGGGCCCTGAATGTTTGAGAAAGGGCATAGGCTGTAGCCAACAGGACAGTGTGGCTGACCAAATCTCCATTCGGTGGAGGGGTGGTTACCCTACTACCAGGAGAGGGAACACTCCAGAGGCGTGGACGGACCAGCCGGGAGAGGAGCACGGGTGTTGGGGTACAGACCAGTTTGGGTGGGTGGGCCACAGCATGGAAAGGCTGCCTTCTGGGCTGCCTGTCGCCGAAGGCGCCTCACCGTGGGGCAGGTGCAGGCAGGACAGACGGCAGGAGGCCTTGCTCAGTGCACAATATAAAACGTTTATTGATATACATTTTTTGTCTTTCATAAAACTTGCATTGGCTACACGGGGCCACTGTGCTTGGAGTTGGGCTGGGGTGGCCAGGTAGAGCCAATGCCCACTCCCGGGGCGGGGCTGGAGCCCAGAGACTCCTGGATAGTTGGCCAAGTTTGAGGACCAGGCGCACAGCAGTGCGGACACACTCTGTGCTCTGGGAGGCTGCCCAGGGGCTGGCCTGCATGGAGTCAGAGAAGAGAGTGACCTGCCCCAGCTGGCCGAGGCCCCCTCCTGTCCAGCTGCTTGCCATGACTGGAAACTCCCCCATTAAAGTCACCAGAGGATTTGGGGCGGGGATTTTGGGTGCAGAAAGATGGAACTACGAGGCAGGTTAGCCAGAACCTTCTTCCAGATAGCACCGTTTTGTTCAGGTTGGCTTGCCAGTACTGCCTCGAGGGGATGGAATGGAGAGAACCGATGCCCTGATGGGGGCGAAGCTGCTGCCCCAGGGGGCAGTGGTGCTGGCTGCGTCATTTTCAAGGAGAACTGATGGAAAGGGGCCGGAGGTGGACGGGGCCTAGGTGACCCCCTCCTCCTCTCCTTTCCCTACCAGCCTGGGAGGAGGAGGAGCCCCACCCCCTGGGGGCCACTTCCGAACCGTGGGCCTCTGGCCATGGAGGAGAATGGCTGGGGGAGCCTGTCGGGGCCGGAGCTCCTGTGTGCAGCCGGCTGCCCGGTCTTCTGGCCGGCCGCCCCTAGAGCCTCCAGCCCACGGAGGAGGAGGCGTGAGGGGCAGGAAGCAGACTTTCTTCCCTGCTTTTGGGCACCAGGGCAGCTGCCCAGCTCCTGTCCTGCGGCAGAGGGTCTCTGGAGGCCACGGCCCCTGCCGCCCTCCGGTACTGGCCTCTCAGGAGGCGTTCCCAGAGGGGCACTGCATCTCCATGGTGACCGTGTTGGGCGTGCCGCCCCCGGCCTCCCCCAGCTCGGCTCCGTCTCGCAGGGCCCGCTGGAAGACCACCCTGAGAGGTTCCCAGAGCCGCTGTGACTTGTCCCTCCCGGCCAGGAAGTAGACGACGGGCTTGGCGCTGCCGTGGATGCAGATGCATAGGTCGGTGACGTACTCCGGGAAGGGGGCCGGGATCTGGAAGACCCAGAAGAGGAACCAGTCGATCCCTAAGTAGATGGAGGACACGAGGAAAACGGAGACCACGGCCAGGACGACGTGGTTGAGCTTGGCCGAGCGCTGGCGCCGCCGGGCCCGGCATTCCACGTGCGCGGTGAGCAGCAGGCAGGGCAGCACCATGAGTGGGCAGAAGATGAGGAAAAGCAAGATGCCCAGGAAGGCGTCCATGGGCCTGCAGGCCCCGCCGGAGCCCCGGTGGGCCAGGAACACGCAGAAGTAGTTGTGGATGCTGGTGACCAGGAGCGACAGGGTCCAGAGCAGGGCGCACACCACGGCCGACAGGCGCTTGGGCCGACGGCGCCAGTACCAGACGGGGAAGATGACGGATAGGCAGCGCTCCGAGCTGATGGCGGGCAGGAGGCTCACGCCGGCGACAAAGGTGCAGAGTCCCAGGATCCTGGACACGGCGCGGATGTAGTCGGCGAATGTGCCCAGGAAGCCGCCCGTGTTCAGGATGGAGAACACGGCCTTGCTGAAGAGGTAGCCGACGTCGGCGCCGGCCAGGTGCAGGAAGTAGACGGAGAAGGGGCTCCTCTTGATGGAGAAGCCGAAAAACCAGAGGACCAGCCCGTTGCCCACCAGGCCGCACAGACAGAGGAGCAGGAAGATGTAGTTCATGACGGCGGGCGGTGGCAGCTTGGTGATCTGCTCGATGGTCAGGAAACCGCGGCTGTAGAGCTCCGGGGCCTCGCTCACGTCAGGACACATCTGGGCAGGTGCAGAGGGGGAGACACCTGTGATGCGGGCCAGGCCCCACCCCCAAACCTGCACCTGTGTCCAGGCGTGCTGGTCCTGATCACAGGCTGGAAAGCGTCACCGGCTCTGGAACAATGAGCTGGCTGTCACCAGAGCAGAAGTCACCCCTGCTCCCACATAGTGCCCCCACTCTGTGTCCCAGAGTCTGCGGCTAGCAGCCTAGGGGAGTGACAGTGAAAACAGTCCCTAATAAAGGCCCAGGACTGCCCACCTGTCAGAATAGACTCTGGTCAAAAGGTGTTCGTGTCATGAAAGATACGGAACAACGGAGGAACCTTTCCAGATTGAAGGAGAATGGAGAGCCGTGGCCAACGAAGGCGACGCCGTATCCCAGATTTTAGAGTGGCCCTTACGGTTGCTGCGAAGGATATTAGCGGGGTGCCGGGGAAGCGTGCGTCTGGACCGTGTGTCCTCGTGCTGCACCGACGTTAGATTTTCCTGAGCAGGAGGAGGCTGTCTACCGGAAGGGCCTTGTTCTCAGAGGCTCCAGGCTATTTGGGGGCACAGGGGCTTGGTGTCTGCAATTTACTTTCCAACAGTTCTGGGAAAGGGTCTATCATGAGACGCATAGAGAGAAAGCGCAGGCGGCAAAGGTTACCAGCTGGTGAAGGACGCGTGTGTCTGTGCTGCGCTGTCCTTGCACATTTTCTGTACATTTGCCGTTTTTCACTCCAAAATGTGAAAATATTTATTTAAAAAAATAGAATAAAGTAATTGATTGAAAAAAGTGGACCTTGGCCCTAGCTGGAGTGGGAACCTGTCCATAGCGCCATCAGAGAGACCTGGCGACTCAGAGGCGGTCCTCTGCAGGGCCGGGTGACCCTGGCTTTCTGGATCATGAGGGATCTGGATGCGGCCCAGGGCCCCCCTGTGGAGACAGAGACTCTTGGGGCGGCTCTGCGGAAGCACTTTGATACGTGAACGATCTGTCTGACAGGGTGCACCGCGCTGAGTATCTTGCCTGTAAGGTTGGGGCTGGGGATGAATACGTGAAGCTGGGCCAGGTGCAAGAAACTTCGGGGGGGGGTGCAAGCTGGAGAGCCCCTGTCCTGAGCAAAGCGGGCAGCTGCTCTGCTCCAGCTGGTGGATGCTGGGGGTGGGGAGGGGGGGGCGGTTGGAACGGGACTGTGGGCTGAGTGGCCCGTTATCCTTTCCCCCCTCCCCAGAGAAACTAGAACCCTAGATTATAACGTGAACACCCTGATCTTTAAATGTTCACATTTAAAAAACATTGTGTGGGCCAAACATAACACATCTACAAGCTGGATTCGTTCTCAGGCTGTCATTTTGACCTCCCATTCCAAGCGACGAGGCTGCCCAGAGCCCAGCAGACATCACTAGTGCATCCCAGCACTCCTCACAGAACCTGGACCTGACACCTCCCCCTGCCCCCCCGTCTAATGCTGGGTATCGGTTCCCATTGCTCATGAATCTCCCCCAAAAGAAAACAAACAGAAAGGTTCTTGAGGCTGGAACATTCTGCCACCTTCCAGATGGCCCCCAGCTTTGCCAGATACTTCATAACGGGGGGAGGGTGCTTCTGTCAAGGGAGCCTGCAAGCAGAGCCCGGAGGTGTTGGCCAAACTTTGGGGAGACTGTGGCGTCGGGGCAAGCACACTGAGGGGGTCTTATTCACCCCCCGTCATCCCCTAGGCACATTTATTGGCTCAGCATTTCTGTCAACCCCCAAACCCCTTAGCTTGCTTTTTCCTCAGCCTTTCCTGTTGGTGGCTTTCACCACTCCAGGCCACGGAGCAGTGGTCCGCGAGACCCAGTGCCCAGACAAGCCCACGCTGAGGGGTCACTCAGAGCGCCTCGCAGGCTGGAAGAAGTCTGCAATGCCCTCCTCGGAGTGGGAGCGGGAGGGCCGGCTGAGTCACCGGGCGTGTAGCTGCCACGCCGGCCGCATAGAATGCCTGCTCTGGGGCCCGGCCCCTCCCTGGGCTCTGTCTTTTCTCTGGGGATTGCTGGAGACTTCGCCCAGTCAGTCCCATCTCTGCCTCCCATGGCTGCTGCTCCACAGTGGTCACTAGGGGAGAAGGCCAAGGGCTGCAGGCCCTGGGCAAGAGTCCAGGCTCTGACAGCCCACGGAATGGGAGAATATATTTGCAAAGGACACCACAGATAAAGGACTGGTATCCAAGATCTACAAAGAACTTCTCAAACTCAATACACGAGAAACAAATAAACAAATCATAAAATGGGCAGAAGATATGAACAGACACTTTTCCAATGAAGACATACAAATGGCTAACAGACACATGAAAAAATGTTCAAAATCATTAGCCATCAGGGAAATTCAAATCAAAACCACACTGAGATACCACCTTACGCCAGTTAGAATGGCAAAGATAGACAAGGCAAGAAACAACAATTGTTGGAGAGGATGTGGAGAAAGGGGATCCCTCCTACATTGTTGGTGGGAATGCAAGTTGGTACAGCCACTCTGGAAAACAGTGTGGAGGTCCCTTAAAAAGTTAAAAATTGAACTACCCTATGACCCAGCCATTGCACTACTGGGTGTTTACCCCAAAGATACAGACGTAGTAAAGAGAAGGGCCATATGCACCCCAATGTTCATAGCTGCATTGTCCACAATAGCCAAATCATGGAAGGAGCCGAGATGCCCTTCAACAGATGACTGGATTAAGAAGCTGTGGTCCATATATACAATGGAATATTACTCAGCTATCAGAAAGAACGAATTCTCAACATTTGCTGCAACATGGACGGCACTGGAGGAGATAATGCTAAGTGAAATAAGTCAAGCAGAGAAAGACAATTATCATATGATTTCTCTCATCTATGGAACATAAGAACTAGGATGATCGGTAGGGGAAGAAAGGGATAAAGAAAAGGGGGGTAATCAGAAGGGGGAATGAAACATGAGAGACTATGGACTATGAGAAACAAACTGAAGACTTCAGAGGGGAGGGGGTGGGGGAATGGGATAGACTGGTGATGGGTAGTAAGGAGGGCACCTATTGCATGGTGCACTGGGTGTTATACGCAACTAATGGAGCATCAAACTTTACATCGGAATCCGGGGATGTACTGTATGGTGATTAACATAATATAATAAAATAAAATTAAAAAAAAAAAAATGTGCCCTCAAACTTCTGGATCTTTACTAATCTTGTAGGTGAAAATGTTATTTTAGTGTACTTTTTAAAAATAAACTTTTTTAGAACAGTTTTAGACATACAAAAAAAAAAAAAAGAGTCCAGGCTCTGTTCCGACTTCTGGGCTCATCCCAGTCAAGTTACCCCGCTGTCGTGAGCCTCAGTTTCCTCAAATGTGGATGAGGTTGTACTAGATAAAACGTCCTTCCAACTTGGAGAATGTTTTCCCAGGATTTAGAAGGGAATTCCAGAATTTTCAAGGAGCTCAGAGAAGTGGGGGGCTGGGAAGGGCAGAAGGGCTGGGTTGGCCTGATGCTGTGTCAGGGTCTCGGCCACGGCTGGTGCCTGCACAGAAACTGTGACTACCAGACCCTGGCCTTGAACAGCATGGGCAGGGTGGTCCAGAGCCGGTGGGGCTCTGTGGGGCCCATGACATCAGGGCCACCTTGGAGCCAGCTTCTTGGGGCCTCTGGCAGGGCCTGGCTGTGGGACATAGCTGACCACCCATCTCTGCAGGGAAGATACAGAACAAGGCTGCTCGAGGTGGTAACAGCTCGCAGGGTGTGTGTGGGGAAGGGATTCAAGGCTGATGAGGATACTGGCGATCCGGGGGGCCCCTGAAACCAGACCCAGGCCACATAGCCCAGAGGGTCTGCTGCCCACCTATGAGTCCTGAGACAGAGGATGGGCCTGGGTGGCAGAGTTTAGGAGAAGGAGAAGCTGGGCTGAGCTTGCCTCTCCTGCCACACCCGGCCCCGCCGTGCCCAGAGCCCCCTCTGCTGCCTGGCAACACTTGCCTTGCTCCGGCCGCCAGGATGGGCCTCCCAGGAACAGTTCCCCACCATCTCCAGGCCTGGTGAGTCCAGATTCCTCACGGCTCCGCCCCCGTGTGCCGGCCCGCACACCTACCCTGGCGAAGGCAGAAAGAGTAGCGTCAGGGCAGCGGTGCTCCCCAGCCGGCCAGAAAGCCCCTCCACCTTGCAGACCCCTGTTCCCAGCGCCCACGGCTCTTGCCTTAGAGGCAAGGCAGACAGGCAAGCCCCTGGCTCCCTCAGGGCTGTACGGGAGGCACAGGGACTGTCCTTCGGGTTCCTGGGCGGGTTGCGCCTGCACGCGCTGCCCCCTCCTGCCTGGGTTCCTCATTCACCCCTTCATCACCGCCTAGATGTGCACTGCTGCTTGCTGGGGGAGAAGCCCCTCTCCTCACCCCTTCATCACCGCCTAGATGCGCACTGCTGCTTGCTGGGGGAGAAGCCCCTCTCCTCACCCCTTCTTGCTTGATCTGTGAGATTTCTGAAGCCAGATGGCTTCTGGGGACACGCATTTATGCCCACGCACGTTTGCTGTGTACCTCCTTTGTGCCAGCCCACGGGGGCACAGGGCTTCCCGGCAGTCAGTCCCAGCAGCTTGGTCGGGCCCCGTGTTTGTAACTCGCTAAGGTGTCGGGTCTTTCCACAACAGGTGACTGCAAGGCAGGACAGCCTGGTCACCATCAGTATCACTGACACCATCTCCAACTCCTGGGACACTGACTCCCCGCCAGGAGCTGGACACTGTGCCAGCCAGCCAGTGGCCATCGCCGCACTTGGTCCTCATTGCCGGCTATGAGGCAGGAGTCCTCACTCCCCTGTGACGGGGCCCATGGAGGTACGGTCACCTGCCCAGGCCCCGCGGGAACATTGCATCCACCGCAGTGTGGAGACTGAGTATCACTGAGCCCAGAGGGGCTGCAGAGGCAGGGGCAGCTGGAGGGAGCAGGCCGGGGGGGCACCGTGGCGGCCCCGGCTCCGGGCTGGTGGACAGGCAGCAGTACTTGGCCGGGCCTGCAGGTCAGGAGGCCTGGAAGGGGTGATGGCCCCGGGGAGAGGCGCATCCCTGCCTGACGGAGACAGCTCCACCCTGGCCAGGCAGAGCTCATTGGTCCACGTGCCCCAGGTCCCCTTCGAATGGACTCCTGTCCCCCAATCTGAGCCCTGCCTCAGCAGGCAAGCACCTAGCCTTCCTACTGTGCAGGTGGGGAAACTGAGGCCGAGCTGCAGGCCGTGGTCCTGCCCTCCTCCCGGAGGGAATGCTGGGCTGCTCTGCCGGACTCCCCTGGAATTCCTTCCCGGCCCGCCGTGGCCGTGTGTCCCTCTGCACCCCTAGCCAGGGCAGGATCCAGGCAGGCACACCTGCCATTGTCGGGGAAGGGTGGCCAAGAGTGTCTCACTGCCCTCCCGGCCTGGCTGCCTAGAGCACCCTTTGGGCCCACGCTTGGATCGTGCGGCTGTGTGCCTTGCTGTGTGGGCGAGTGCACATGTGTGCCTGGCGTGTGGGTCACAGCGCGGCATGCGGTGACAGTGGGGTGGCAGCAGCGCCCCAGGTGGCTGTCCGTGGGGTGGGAGCCCTTGTGCTCCAGAGGAAGTGGGCAAGTCCGGTGTGTGTGCAGTGTGTGCGTGCAGAGAGCGGGTGCCACCAAGTGTGTGTCTCGAGCCCCACACCCCCTCCATACATCATCTTGCTTCCAGCCGGGCCACTGGCCCCACGGCCTTGGACAGGCCTCCCCGCAGGCTGGGACTTGCCCAAGCTCTCCCCCTGCAACCACAAGCTACCGGCCTCTCCCCCATCCCTGCTGGTCCCCTTTGCCCCCCCCCCAACGCTCCTGCTCTACTTGGTGGCCATTCTGGTTGCACACCACCCCTAGGCCTGGGCCCTCGAGGACGTCCTGACTGCGAGCCTTGCCCTTTCACCTCAGCCAAACTAGACTCCCACAGTACCCAGATGCCCCCCAGGGGCAGCCAGCTGGGGTCAGGCACGAAGTCAGGGCCCCTCACTCACCCTGCTGTTTGCGTCCATGGGTGGGTGTCCCTAGTGTGTCTCTGAGCTCTCCTGATGCCCTGCCACGGGCAGTCTGAAAGGCTCCTGCACTCACGCAGAGACCTGGAAGCCAGGGAATCCCAGATGGGCCCTGAGAAGACGTGTGTGTGGCGTGTGTGAGCGTGGGTGAGTGTGTGCGCTCCTTGGGTTGGGATCTGGCTTCTGCTAAAGCAGGCACGAACAGCCGTCAGCTCCGGGCACTCCTGACCCGCCCTGCAGAGCACCAGGCCTCAAAGGGCTCTGGCCACCTGTCTGCCTCCTCTCCTTCCACCCCCCCCCCCACAACCCAGCCAGACGCTTGCTGGTGACAGGTGAGGCTGTCCTCCAGGAGGCCCAGGTGGGCACAGACTGCCATCCCCCAACCCTCTCCTCCCAGCTGTCACTGGTCTGCCCCCCACCCGAGGGAGGCTGCATTTCCCATTCCAGGGTCTGAGGTCCCCTGCTAACAGCTCAGCTGGAAGAGGCTAATCTGGGGACGGCAGGTGCCGTCTGCAGGGGACAGGGTGGGATGCAGGCGCTCTGTGTCCTGTGCCCGAGCTCAGAGCCACTGCAAGCAGGCAGGGCAGCAGGCGCGCCTGTGAACAGTGGGAGCCATCTCTCTGCACTTGGGACGTGGCCGGCTGGGTGTTCCCTTCCCGCCCCAGAAAGCCGACTTGGATGGCTGGTGTGGGTGGGGGTAGGGACAGAGGGGAGCCCCCTCCCTCCGCCAGGAGGACAGAGCAGGAGTTGGAAGTAGGGGACAGCGTGGGGGTCAGGCACTGCCAGCGTGCCAAGGCCTACCACCCAGGACGGGGGTGCTCAGAGCCTGGGGAGTGTGCCAGAGTTCTCCCTGGAGACCCAGGGCTTCTGCTCAGAGCCACGCGATTTCTGGGGGCCAAGTGCTCTGACAGCGCCCACCTCGTTCTCCCTCCCTGCCCGGCCTTCTCCCTGCAGCCCTGGTTGCCAGAACACCCTCCCCTGGGCCCCGGGCCCCCACACAGCTACCTGCAGCTGTCCTGACCTTCCGCGGTCTCTCCTTCGTGGAGCGCGACACCCGCCTCTGGCTGTGGATCCCGGGGCAGCAGGCCAGCACAGAGCAGTGCCCGGAGCCTCGGAAGAGGCGAGCTCAGAGTGGAGGACAGCCCTTGCCTGCCTGCCTGCCTGCCTGCCTGCCTGTGGAGGAGATGGCCTGAGGAGCAGAACCCGCCCCAAACCCAATTCCAGGCCCGGAGGGAGGGGGACAGGGAGGAGGAGGGGGGAGGGGCTGAGCCAGAGCTGGGATGAAGCTTCGGGAAGGAATGCCCCCGCTCAGGAGCAACCCCCCCCCCCAGCCTCACTGGGAACTCATCTCCCCGCCTGGTGACGTCATGTTGGCCAGAGCACTGCTGCCGGAGTCCAGCTGTTAATCTCCTTCCCGTCCTGCAGCTCCTCAGGGCTGCCCTGGAGAAAGAACTGGGCTGTGCACTTGCTTGGTTCCTTCCTTCTGCTCCCACTGGTCATTTTGGGGGTGCGCAGGCCCAGGAGGGACAGTCCCCACCCAGTTGTTGAAATGTATTCGGAGGCTGTTACAGAGAAGCCAGGAGGTAGCAAGGTGAGGGGTCCATGGAGGGAGTGCTACCCAGGGGCCACCCCATCCCCTTTCCCACCTGGAATCTGCCCAAGGCCCCATGCTGGCGTATGGAACCAGGAACCCCCTTTTCCCGGCCCTAATAGCAATCAGATGGCGCAAGTGGAAAATCACAGCTCTTGCCTGGGGGAGGAGGGGTGCGGTCGATGGGCTATGCGTGCCTGCTCGTTGGGGGATGAGTCAGGCTTCCCCCCTACTCTGCGAGCCTTCTCAGGGTCCTGGGGCAGTGAGCCAAAGCCTGAAGGGGGATGCAGGAGCCCCAGGGGTGGCTGTGAGGACAAGTGGCTTCCCAGAGAGCCACCCGGGAAGGCCCCCCCTTGCCCTGCGCCAACTTTCTCATGGCCCCGGGAGCCCAAGGGAATTCCCCTCAGTGCTTTCCCTGTGGGAGCAAATGGTGCCCAGATTGGGGGTGGGGTGGGCATCGGGAAGAGAACCCAGAAATAGAGCTTCCCTCACACCTGCCCTGGGACCTCCAGGCCTCTTGCCCCTGGAGGAACCTGATGTCCCCACTCAAGTGCAAATCTCAGAGCCGAGGGGGTAGCCTAGGTCTGTTCCCTGCAGGGTCCAGCTGGCCTTCCGGGGCCTTTGTTTTTAGGGAGAGCGTGAGGGGAGGGCTCTAGAATACTGAAGCTCATGGCCACGCCCAGGACTGAGAGAGGCTGGGCAGAGAGCAGGCAGCGGTGACCCTCCGCTCCTCTCCTAGGGCAGGCCAGCTGGGGCCCAGCTGGGCTGCTTGTTTACGTGGGGAGGCCAGGGGGAGGGGGGAGGCCGGGGGAGGCCGAATCCAGGCAAGTTCCAATCGTAATTGCATTTGGACACTTAAAAGGAATCGTGTGAAGTGGGCTGCAGCTCTGAAGTCCGAGCCTTATTTGGTCTGGAAATTGGTTTCTTTCAAAACTAATGAGAGGTGCTTGTAAATGGGAATGCCATCCTTGGCCTGTGTTTGCTGGGTCCGCTTGCCACCCAGCGTCCCCAGGCGGTGTCCCCGCGTGGAGCAGCACGTCAGGGCTGTGGGGGACAGGTCCGGAGGCCGGGCTCCGGCAGGGACCGTGAGAGCGCCCCAGTTGGGCTGGCACCCGAAACCACGGCCTCAGGCTCCGTGTGTGGGCCTGGCGGCATTCACCCACTGAAGCCCACCCTCCCGCCACAAGGTGTAGGACTCAGTGCTGAGGTGACAGGGCCACAGTCCCGGCTCCCTGGCATCCTATCCTCACGCTCGGAACCGCCACCGCCCTGCCCTCTTTCCAGTAGAGCAGAACTTTATTTTTAATCGTCCCCTGCCACGGGTCCCACCACACCCCACCCCACGCCCCCTCCCGAGGGTGCAGGCCAGGACCCTCCTCTGCTGGGGTCCCTGGGGGCAGGAGGCAGGGTCTGGCAGGGCTAGCTCCCTACAGGGCCCTTCTGGGGTCCCCCATTGCCCTGCTGCTTCTGGGTCAGGGGTGGGGTGTGGAACAGCCCTCCTGAGGCCCCTCCCGTGGCCCCTCCAAGCCTGTGACATTGTACCCCCCCCCCCCAGGGAGAGTTCTGCTCCTACAGGTATTTACTGAGCGTATGCTAAGTGCTGGGCACTGGGCCCCAGGCTCATGAATCAGACAGTCTCTCCCTCAGGGAGTGGAAGTTAGGCAGGACGGCTCAGAATCTGATGACCCAAAGGTGTGAAACCACACCTGGATAGGAGGCCAGGTAGGTCAGGGTGGCTTCTCTGAGGAGGGGACGGTGGAGCCCACAGGAATGGGCAGGAGTGACTCTGGTAAGAAGGGGACAGGAGGGATCCCCAGCAGAGGAAATGGCATGAGCAAAGGCCCTGGGGCAGGGAGGCATGTGGTACAGGGGAGTTGGGGTAGAGGAGACCCCAGCCACCAGGCAGCTCTGAACGGCCCCTCCGGGCCCAGGACCTGGCCCTCCTTGTGCTGACCTCACCTTTCTACTGCCATTTGTGCCATGTGCTCGGAGGACAAGTGCAGCACTGACAGTGACAACCACAGCTGCCCCCTCCTGCGGCCTGTGAGCCAGGGCCTGCCTTAGCTCATCATTCAGTCCTCACAGCATCCCCTGTTGTACAGATTCATTCAACATGTATGTACTGAGCCCTTACAGTGTGCCAGGGACTGTGCTAGGCTCTGGGAATCCACTGATTAATGAGACAGATAGTGATCCTTGCTTGCAAGATGCCCAGACCCTAGAAATGAGGAAACTGAGGCCCAAGGAGCAACTCTGTGTTTCCTTTTCACACCTATACCCCCCCCCCCGCAGGACCTGAGCCGGGGATGGGGGTCCACTTCATCTCTGCATCCCCAGCACTGGGCGTGGAGGTGTTGGGATATGAGGAGAGGTCCAGAGCCCTGGGATCGAGTCCTGGCTTTGCCTCTGATGAACCGAGAAAACCAGGCCTCAGTTTCCCCAGCTGTACTGTGGAGCGGTGGTGGGGGACTTGATGATACCTCTGCTCCATTCCCCCTGCTCACCCTTCACTCCAGCTCTACTAGGCTGGTTCTTCTCTTTTCTTAGCAGGGCGACTGAGATATATTTCACGTATCAAACAATTCACTTCTTTAAAGTGTACAGTGGTTCCGTATATTCAGAGTTGTGCAGCCATCACCACAATCTCATTAGGGAACATTCTGTCACCCCCAGAAGAAACCTGGTACCTGTGAGCAGTCACTCCACATCCCCCTCCCCAGCCCCTGGTGACCACGAACCTACTGTCTGTCTCCATGGATTTGCCCTATTCTGGACATTTCATAGAAGCGGATCCACACACTTAGTGGTCTTTTGTATCTTATTTATTCCACTCAGCTAAAGTCTTCAAGGTTCATCCACATTGTGGCACATGCCAGGGCTGTGTCCCTTTATATGGTGATAGGCTGGTTCCTTAGGGCCGTGTCCTCTAGGACCTGTTCTCTTCCACTTGACTAAGATCTTCCAGGAGACAAGACCAGTGTAGGCTTGGCCTTTGCCCTTTTGGTTTCAGTTCTGGCGATTTAAAAAAAGGTCTCTCCGGGGGCGCCTGGGTGGCACAGCGGTTAAGCGTCTGCCTTCGGCTCAGGGCGTGATCCCGGCGTTCCGGGATCGAGTCCCACCATCAGGCTCCTCTGCTAGGAGCCTGCTTCTTCCTCTCCCACTCCCCCTGCTTGTGTTCCCTCTCTCGCTGGCTGTCTCTATCTCTGTCGAATAAACAAATAAAAAATCTTAAAAAAAAAAAAAAAGGTCTCTCCGAGGTTTAGCTCGCTTTCCTGTTGGACAAGGGTGAGTGGGGCACCCTCCTCCTCCACTCTCCCCTTCTCCAACCAGGCTGGACCATCAGTGATGGAAAGTGTATCTTGGGAATCTGTGCAGAAGCCTACATTCTCCTTTGTCCTGCATGTGGGAGATTATTCATTTGTTCATTCATGTGTTTCTTCATCCACCCATCCACCCATCCGTCTACCCATCCATCATCCACCCATGCACCCATCCACCCACCCATCCATGTATCTACCCATCCATCCATCCACCCACCCACCCATCCATCCATCATCTACACACCACCCATCATTCATCCATCATTCATCATCCATCCACCCATCACCCATCCACTTACCCATCCACCCATCCATCCATCCACCCATCAACTCACCCATCCACCCATCCATCCATCATCCACACACCACCCATCATCCATCATACATCATCCATTCATCCATCCATCCATCCATCCATCCATTTTTATCTACATTTAACACATATTTACTGAACACCAACAATGGTGCTAGAAAGAAATAATGGATAAACGAGAACAGGAGGAGGGGAAGGTAGCTGATAAAAGAAACAAATGAACACAAGAATTCCAACTGAGATCCATGCAGTGCTGAGAATGAACAAGGATGGCGATAGAGAATGACATGGTGAGAGAGTGGGGAGGTGTGATGTAAGCCTAAAGTGTTGACATCCTTCTTCTTTTTTTTTTTTTTCGATTTTATTTATTTATTTGACAGAGATAGAGACAGCCAGCGAGAGAGGGAACACAAGCAGGCGGAGTGGGAGAGGAAGAAGCAGGCTCATAGCAGAAGAGCCTGATGGGGCTCGATCCCAGAACGCTAGGATCACGCCCTGAGCCGAAGGCAGACGCTTAACCGCTGTGCCACCCAGGCGCCCCTGACATCCTTCTAATACCCAGGTCTGGCAGTATGTGACCTTAGCAAAAGAGATTTTGCAGATGTGATAAGCTTAGGATCTTGAGATAGAAGAAAATCCTGGATCATCTGGGTGAGCTGGCATAATCACAAGGTCCTTATAAGAGGGAAGCAGGAGGCTGAGAGTGATGCGTGATCACTGGAGTTGGTGGGGGAGATGAGTCATGAGGTGTGATCCCTGGGGTCAGGGGGAGAGGCTAATGAACATGACTAATGAACTAATGATGACTAATGAACATGAATATGAAAAGGGACCTTGAGCTAAGGATTGAGGTGGCTCCTAAAGATTGTAAAAGACAAGGAAATGGGGTCTCCCCTAGGTGCTCCAGAAGGGACTGGCCTTGCCTCCTCCTTGACGTTAGGTTTCTGATCTCTAGAACTACAAGGGAATAAATATTTGTTGTTTTAAGCCTCTGAGTTTGTGGCCCTTTGTTGCAGCAGCCATTGGGAAGGAATGTAGGTGGTAGACAGCTCTGGAAGCTCTTTCTGCTTGAATGAGACCTGCAGCATCTGGGATAAGAATAGCAGGTGCAAAAGCCCTGAGGTAGTAAGGATTTGGTGTGTTAGCAGAACAGAAAGGGTGGCTGGAGGACAGGAGTGTGAAGGTGTGTGTGATGAGGCTGGGGAGGTGGGTGCCCCCTCTAGCCCCCTGCCAGCCCGGGTGAAGAGATGCCTCCCGGAGCCGAGGTCGGTTTGCTTGCAGGCAGAGCATCTGGGCCAGTTTCCCATCTTTCCAGTTGGATACTCTCTGCCCAGTTTCCAATTCTTTGCTTCCCTAGGGCCCAGAAATTTCCCATCTGTGTCCACTTCTCTCCCTCCCCGTGGCCTGGACTTGGGACAGGCTTCTGGCAATTCTAGCCCAGCCTCCCCTGTGACCTCCCCTCCACTTTAACTATACTTAACATTTGGGGACAGTGTAAGTAGTTGACTTGGGTGATGGTCCCGGGAAGCACTACAAGGAGGTGGGGAAGTGAGCCGGGGAGGAAAGGAGTCATGAGAAGACCCCACCTTGTTTGAGGGGATCTAGTCTTCAGCCCACCATGGCCTCAAGCTTCTGTCATTGGGATATTGTGACAATGGACACCTGCAGACCCAGACAGGAGCCCTGGGCAGGTGGCTGCAGGGTGAGGAGACAGGCTGAGGCCAGCAGTGAAGGTGGCCGTCAGACCCTCACGGGAACTGGGGTAAACCAACCCCTGATTGAGGAGAATAGGAGGCAGGGAGGCCAGAGATGACCTTGCACTAAGTCCCGAGGTCATGTTCTGTCTTCCTGTCTAGGCCGACCTTCAGCACATATGTACAAATACAATGGAAGTGTGTCTTGGTGCCCACATCACACTGGTTACGGTTTTCCCTGGGACTAGTGCAAACTCGCAGGGTTGTTCTCAGGTCTGGGTGAGCTGCTGTCTTCTGTTTGTGGGAGGCTGCAGTTCCTAAGCCTGGCACAAGTAGCTCTTTTCCAGAGAAAACTCAAGATTGTTTTGCTCCTGGTACATCTGTTTGATCTGGAATTTCCCCTGAAGGCTCGTTCTATCTGCCAGTTGAACAGATCGCACTGATTGGATGTGTGTGTGTTTCAAGTCTTTCTTTTTCTTTTCTTTTCTTTTCTTTTTTTTTTTGATTTATTTATTTGAGAGAGAGAGAGAGAGCGAGCATGGGGAGGGGAGAGGAACAGAGGCAGAAGGAGAGAGAGACCCAAGCAGACTCACTCTGTGCTGAGTGTGGAGCCTGACGCGGGGCTCGAGCTCCTGACCCTGAGACCACGACCTGAGCTGAAACCAAGAGTCGGCTGCTTAGCCAACTGCACCACCCAGGCCACCCTCAAGTCATTTTTTTTTTCTTTTCAAGAAGTTTTAAATTCCAGGATATTCAAAACATTGTGGTGAAATGCACCTAATATAAAACTCGCATTTTAATCATTTTCAAGCTCACAGTTCTGTGGCAGGAAGTACGCTCACACAGTTGTGCAACCATCACCAACATCCATCTCCAGAAATTTTATCTTGCAAAACAGAAAGCCTCTCCCCACGAACCATTCACCCTCCCCCTGGCATCCATCGTCCTACTTCCTATGAATTTCACAACCCTAGGGACCTCATAGAAGTGGAATCACCCAGCTTGTCCTTTTGTGACGGGTCATTTCACTTGGCCGAGTGTCCTCACGCCCATCTGTGTCGTAGCAGGTGTCAGAATGGCCTTCCTTTTTAAGGCTGGACACCGTTCCGGTGCAGGGACAGACCATGTTTTGCCTGTCCGTTTGTTCATGGGTGGACACTTGGGTTGCTCGCACGTTTTGGCCGTTGCCGATCCTGTTGCTGGGAACACACCAAGTCTCTTTGCAAATGTCTCTCTGAGACCCTGCTTTCAGTCCCATGGGGATATGCCAGCAGCGCAATTGCTGGATCCTATGGTAATCCGAGTGTGACACTTTTGAGGACTCACTATGCTGTTTGCCGTGGCAATGGCATCATTTTACAGTCCCCCAAAGTCCCCCAAAGTGTGCACAGTGGTGGCGGTTTCTCCGCATCCCCGCCAGCATGTCATTTCCCATTTTTTTCCTAGCAGCCTCCTGACAGGTGTGAGATGGAATCTCACTGCGGTGACCTATACTTAACTTTTGAACAAAGAAAACAGTGTTATCCTTCTACCTACTAGAACCCAACTGTCCCTTGACAACCAAGGACACAACGGCCCTCCTTCCAGAAGAGGAGACGCAAAGTCCTGTTGGCCCCTTATCCATGTCCGGGTGGCGCTCATTCCTTCTTGCTGAGCCACGCTTCCTTCTAGATCTTGTCACGTGAACACTAGACACTGGGCAGCCACTATGAACACGTTTCCTATTAGCTAGAGGAGGAAGGGGAGAGGGGGGAGGAGCACACCCACCCCTGCAGCAGCCCTTGCTCCTGCCGCTCCAACAAGGCAGGTGCCACTTCCTTTTCCTCTACCCTTCCCAGACCATTCCCTTTGCCCTCTGTGCTCATCGCGGCTCGTCTTGGTTCTTTGCCTGGTGGGGTGATCCAAGCCTTCATCCCTGAAGCTTCCGTGCCATCAGGGGGCCTACCACTTTTGGGTTGCTGGAGTTTCCCACACATGCGTACTAGGACATGGGAGTTCTGAGGGGGAGCCGCAGAGGCTCCCTTGGGGTCCAGGTGCATGCTCCCTACTGCCTGGTAGGTCCCCAGTTTCTGCTTGGACCCGGGACCAGTCATCCCAGACAGCATAGTAAGCGCCTTCTTTGCCTCTCGTTTCAGAGCCTAGACTGCATCCTAGGATCCTGCAAAGTGTTGTCACCCAGCCATTAAACGGCCATCCCTTCACTCAAAAATACTTACGATGACGGGGAACATGGCGAGACGGAGTTCAATGGACAATAAGCCCACTGATGAACTTCATTGGTGGAGATATGAGTTCCTCAGGCAGAAGCAATGTTCTCAAACTTGTATAATGACCAAGGCATTCCTTTAAGTCCATGGATGGGACTGTGTCAGGATTCCTTGCAGGCAGGGAAGGCAGATTCACACTCAGAGCAAGTGATTACTCCAGGAAAAACAGGTTGCTGTCTCTTCCATGACAGAAGGGGTTCGGTAAAATCGGCCCTCCACTGAGTGGCTGGCCGTCCTCTGGGGAATGGCGCTCTTTCCGGGGTGTCTGGCTCTCAGCATTGGCTGAACTGTATCAGCTTTGCTGCGGGGAAGCCTGAGTTGTTGAGCTCATGCAAAGCAGGGCAGCTGAGGACACAGGCTGATCGACGTCCAGACAGGCCATCTGGTCCACCTGATTTTTGGGAGCCTCCCCTGTGAAGCCAGCCTTTAATGAGGCTTTATGTGGGACGCAAATATCTGTCTCCCCACTCTGTGCCCACTGGGAGAGCTTCTTCCCCAGGCCTCTTCCCCAGGCCTTCTGTGACCAATCTTGTCCCTTCCGAGTCCCTCACTATCCAGTAGGCACCGCCAACAAGGCCGTGTTGACCCATATCTCTGACAACCTCTCCTTCCAAGTAAAATGAAAAGCCAGGGGTGCTGTTGGAAATTCTGTCCTTAGCCACGTCAGGACCACCTCCGACCACCTCCTTGGAGCAGCAGAGCCACAGCTGTCTACTTTCCGTTGGGTCACTCGGCTCCAGCCGTGGCAAAGCTGGCACTGCAGCCTGGGTGAACAGCAGAATCCTCTCTCGTTCCAGACCCCGCTCAGACCTGGCGGGCGTCAGCTGGGAGAGCACACGGCACGAGCTGCACGTTGCATCCCAAATCCGAAGAGGCCCGTTAGGCATCGTGCTGCCTGCTTCGTGGTAGGAGCAGTCGGGTCTAGCAACTGGTGCTTCTTCTCGGAGGGGCTGTCGCAACGTGCCCCAGACCACTGGAGCACTGGCCGTTTCACTGAGATCACAGCCTCTGCATTTTGTGGGGTTCACTTCCCACCTTCTGATATGCACGTGTCTTGCCAAGATTTCTAGGGTATTTATGCCTCTCGCTCATCAGGTCCGAGCTGCACGGTGTCATCAGTACCGTGAATCAGGGTATTGTCCTGTGGAATGGCGACGTCTGCAAGTCCCAGAGCGCTAGGTCATGATGCAAGGCTGGCGAGCTGACGGGCCTAAGGGGAGATGGGGCAGGTGCACTGTTGTCACTGGCCGGTGAAAACAAACTTCCCACTTGCTTGTGTTTTGTGATTGATGAGTACGGGGGGGAAGGATTTGCTGGGTGTTGGGAGCCGTGTTGATTTGCTCTAGTAGAGACCCCCCCACATCTGGAAGAGCATGTGAAACTGAACTCACCACCAACTGAGTTTACAGTATTCCTTTTGGTTTTCTAGTTTGGGGGAGAGAGCGGCAATTCTGGGGGATTCCCCTCAGCCGTTTCTGCTACAACAGCCCTCCCCCCGCCAGCCAGGGAACCTCCATCTGCTGAGACTCTCTACCCCCCCTGCTTTCCAGAACGAGGGGGTTGACTGCAGGGTGGCTTGGAGGACCCACTGAGCTTGGCGTGAGATGGACCGGTATCAAAACCCTGTTCATTGCTTGACCTCCATAAGGAGGACCAGGGGGGTGATGTCAGCTTCCCAGGATTAACATCAGCCCAGACCCAGGGTCCTATACTCCTCCCTCCCCTCCTCCCCCATCTGGATCCTTCCTTTTATCCATTACAACTGCCCAAGTAAATGACCTCTTTGGGGGAAGGCAAGGAGGAAATCTGTACATTATAGATTTTTGGTAGACAAGCAGGGTCCTTCCTCAAGGGGCTCTGGATAAAATCTGGGGACTGGAAGAGGGCCCAGGACTCTCCATGGCAGTGCCTCAGGCCAGTTCTGTTGGTCAGATCTAGCGTGTTTTTGCTTATTCCAATCAAGGAAGTTCTCAGTAGGCTGTTCATCTGTTTGTGAACCATGTTAAATGGTAGTCGTTCTAGTAAAAAATGTTGGAATATCAGCAATTTTACGTGGCTAAACCCATCATTTTGGTCTCAGGTACTTTGTGATCAAGTAGCCATGGCCAAAGTTCACCACGGGTCAAGCTCTTCTGGTTGTTACTGTTCCTGTTATGGTGACTACGCCCTCCTTGGCTCCATGGCCCTGGGCTGCGGCGGCGGGGGGGGGGGGGCCTCCATCATCTCCGCTGATTCCAGGAAGTCCGCGTGGATGGTAGCATCTCCCGCTGTCATTCCTGGCAAGCCCTAACATCACATTCCTCCCACCTTGGTCTAACACTCTTGGGGGAGGGGCCGTTCCCGTACATATTCCCGACGTTTCTGCCAATGAGAACTGAAAACACCTGTCAATTCTTTGTTGTGTATAGTACGTCTTCCCAGGTCGGATTTTGTTCCCATGCTCCCGGACTCTGCTGGGGTTTGAGTGTAGGTGCAGGTCTGGAAGCAGGTGGTAGAGATGGGCTCCTGAGGACGTGTCTAGCTCAGGAGTGACCCTTGGAATTCCTTCGAGCTAACGCTCTTCTAGAAGGGACAGGGCGCATCGACCAGCAAGAGAGGTTCCGTGGAATTTGGAAGTTCAACGTCTTCAGCTGCATTGGAGTCTTTCCAAATGGAATTCATCCAAGTCTTTAGGGTTCTCCACTTCCCCAATCGATGCCCTAATTTTCACTGAGGAGGGCCACGTGGCCGTGAGTTGAAATGGCCATGTCATGCGTAGTCCAGCCACCCCACGGGGTCAGAATTTGGGTTTGGATTTTCAGAAATTTCACTCTGTGGCTGTAAGAGATGTGGACTTCTTTCGGGCGGTCATGGAAGTTTTCTGATACTTTAACTTGGCCATGCACTGAGTAGTTAAAGCCTTGAGCTCATTTTTTTCCCCCTCCTAATTTTCCTGTGCTGTTAGAAGAGGCCCACCAACTGCATAGCTTATACACGCTGCTGGGTGTGATTGTCACTGTCAAAGAAAAGCATGTGTCACTTGACCCTTTATGGTACATGCTGGAAGGCTGGTTTGGGCAAAGCACACCGTGAATGCCCCCGTTCATCACTGTCTTGAGAAATTACAGATCCGTCCTCCCTCTAAATTCCCACCAAGCAGGATGTGTCGAAGAACGTACTGTTCAGCCTTCAAGTCAAGGGCTCCGGGAGTGGCCAATCCAGAGCATCTCCCTTGTAAGGAAGAACGTCGGGTGGCAGGCCTTGCTCTCAGAGCTCTGGCCGCGCAAGGAGGGAGCAGTCACAGAGTGTTGTGTTGGTATAGAATCTTGCATGTGCCCGCAGAGGATGCCTGCATGGGTGTTCTGTCCAGTGGGCCATTTCCAGACGTCCTTTCCATAAGTCCCCCCAATAAACCTATGTCTCGATTGCTGTCTGTGGGCCTTTCGTTCAGTCTCGCTGGGTTATCACCCACCCTTGGCTTAGAGTCTGCTGGCTGTACAGCTTCCATGGGACTCATGGTGATTATTTAGGTAACCATTTTGGCCCCCATGCATGTGTGAACACCAGTGTCCCAGTCACTGCTGGCAGTAAGGTGCCTTTAAATACAATCAGGCCAGAGGCCACATTGCAGGTTCTCATCTCTAGGCCTCACTCCTGTTACAGAAAATGGTATCCATCTGGGCTTGATCAAGAGAACAGAACCTCTCCAGGTATTCCATAAATAAAGGCCTTACTATAGAAAGCGGGTCTTCTCTGAATAAGAGAGGAGCTTTGCGGTAAAGGTCCGGAAATCCCAGAGGATAAGGGAAACAGTCACTGCTCACTCTGACCCGGAGTGCTGGAACAGAGGGGACACACAGTCAGGGAGTGGTCCAGAGCCAACCACCTTTGGCCATCATGGGCGTAAGGTAGGAACCTGGGAGGGGTGTTCAGAGCTACTGCTCACTCGTACCCAGGGCCAAATGGAAGCTCCCGGAGACATCCATGAAATTGTACCTGGCTGGCACAACATCTACGGAATTTTGCTTTATGGATACCTTACAAATCTTTTGAAAATTCCTCTTACTGGTAAACTCTAACCAGGAACTGTTCAGAGAAGGGGATTCTGGGACATGCTCTTCTCAGCTGTAGAAGGAGTGACAGTGGCACATGGTGGGTTTCAGACAACCCATGTGTCAGCCGGGGCTGCCATGACCAAACATCACAGCTGGGGGCTCGAACACACAGTTACGGAGGCTGGGAAGTCCAAGAGCAAGGTCGACAGCGCTTGGTTTCTGGTGAGAGCTCTTTCCCTGGCTTGTGGACCACTGCCTTCTCGTTGTGTCCTCACGCGGCAGATAGAGAGCCACCAAGCTGTCTGGCATCTCTCTTAGAAGGGCACTGATCCCTGCAGGTGGGGCCCCTGCATGACCCCATGTAACCCCGACCACCCCCAAAGGCCCTTCTCCAAATACCACATGGCAGGGGTTAGGGCTTCAACATAGGAATTTGGGGGGACACAAACACTCAGTCCACCGCACTGCACACCCTCTACGGCTCTTTCTTGATTTTAGTGCATTTTTTTTTTTTTTGTATTTAGGACATTTGTTTTTGTGGTTACCTTCATGACTCTATATGACATTGCAGTCCCTCCTGTTTTTGGCTTTTGTCGACTGGTTTCCTACTCTGGGTGCTGTGCTCCTTTATTATGTCATTAACATTTTATTTAATTTCTTGAATTATAAGTTTTGGTACTTGTTCTGTTCCGTTGCTTTGTTTTCCTTGTGGGATTCCTTTTACGCCTCTCTTGGATCTTCTTTCCCTGTCTTCCACGTCTGTAATTTTGACTCAAGTTTTCATTTTGATTCATAAAGTTTCCTGCTTTCCTTAAAGCCTCGTTTGCACTGCTTCTTGGCCCTTCTCGGTTTCTTTCTGGTTCAGTTCTCATTTCTTTGATTCCTCTCTCGTTTTAATTCTTTCCGGTTCTGCCACCTCCTTTCAAATTTTCCTTTTTCTCCCCTTGCTTCACTTGTATGTTTGTTCTCAGTCTTGCTCAGGCTATCTGGCCACAATATTTCTTAGTATCTAAAATAACAGATATGATTCAGCCACACACACACACACACACACACACACAGGGGCTCCTGCCAGTTAGGACAGTGTGGATGGACCTGGAGGACATCGTGCTGAGTATATCAGTCAGACCGAGAGAGACACACACAGTGTGACCTCACCTACCTGCAGAATCTAAGAAAAACCGAGTCACAGAAACAGAACAGATTGGTGGTTGCCAGAGGTGGGGGGAAGCAATGGGGGGACCTGGCAGAAGGGGGTCTAAAGGACAGACTTCCACTGAGAAGATACAGTAAGCTCCGGGAATGTAAAACTTTTGAAATGTCCAATGTACAGCTCTCATCCGTTTGGAGGGCATGTCTTGGCAGCTCGTCTTCCCGGGCTGTGGAGGGCTGTCACGATTCCTCATCCTCTCTTTTGTACAGTGTCTTTCTGTGTGTGTGTGTTTAAGATTTTATTTATTTATTTGAGAGAGAGAGAGAGAGAGCACAGAGGGAGATGGCCCCACGATGTGTGTGTTTTTTAGAATGGAGATACAAATCACCTACCATAAAATTCACCCTTTTATTTATTTTTTTTAAGAGAGAGAGTGAGAGCAGGGGTGGGGCAGAGGGAGAGAGGGAATCTCAAGTGCAGGACTTGGTCTCACGATCCCAAGACCATGACTCGAGCTGAACCCGAGAGTCGGACCCTTAACTGATTGAGCCACTCAAGCGCCCCTACAATTTACCCTTTTAAAGTGTACAGTTCTGTGTTTTTAGTATATTCACATGGTTTTGCAGACACCACAGCTGCGTGGTTCCAGAACGCTTTCTTCACCCCAAAAGAAACCTGGAGCCCGTTACCAGTGGGTCCCCACCCCCGCTCCCCCAGGCCCTGACCCCCCTAACCTGCCTCCTGTCTCCGTGCACTTACCTGTTCTGGACAATTTCACGCAAGTGAATCTGGCTGCTTCCACGGACCAGACTCAGCACTGCACCCCTTTCTATGGCTGAATACCGCCCCATTGCACGGATTCGCCACGTTTTGTTTATCCATCCTTCGCCCCTTTGTGCAGGAACGCCCCGTGTGCTTGTGGGCTTCCGATATCCCCGAGCGCTCTCCTCATGTCCCATTTCCTCCATGGGACGAGAGAGAAGGCCTGGCCCGGCTGCTCCTGGCTGCACCCCGGTGCCGGCACACAGGGTGCTTAGCGAGCAGGGCTGTGTGCGCCGGTCACAGCGGCTGCCACTGGCATGGGGCACACCCTGACTGAACCAGGCCGATGGCACCCCCCTGCCCATGCTGGGAGGACCGCGCCCTCAGAGTGGCCCCAGTGTTGTGGGGATTTGGGGGAACACCTGGCTTCCTCGCCCCTGGAGGGTCTTCTTCGAGATTCCCACTGGAACTGAGCCTTTTGCTACCAACTGGTAATTTGCCCTCTCTGGCTTCTTCCCCTTCCCTGACTTGCTTCTTGGCTTGCCATCCAAACAAACTACTCCAACCCTGTGTCAGTGTCTGCACCCTGGGCTCCCGGCCTAGGAAGACATGCTTGTGCTCGGGCCTGACCCGCTAAGGCCCCAGATTCCGCCCCACCCAACAGCCTCTCCAGGCCTTCACCCCGGGCTCCCCACGGGCCTTCTTCCCAGGGCTGCACCCCAACCCTGCTGGCCTCCGGGCTTGGCCTTTTGCCCTGCGCTCTCCTGCCCCCACCCTGCTGACCCTCTGCCCCCTCAGTCCCTCCCTTGGCTGCCACCCCAGGCAGCTCAGTTCCCAACCCGACAAATGATCCGGGTCTCCCCGGATTCTTGCTGCTTGTGTCATGTGTGAGAGAACTGAAAATAGCCAGTGCAGCCTGGCCTGGGAACAGGGGGTGCGGTGGGGGGGAGGGTGCGGGGGGGGGGGGGGTTCGTCCCCAGGTCACTGCCGTGGGATTAGCTCCCCAGCGCCCCTGCAGGTGCCCCAGGCTCAGCGGCGGGCTCTCCCTGGCTCCTGCCAGGCTTGGCGTCCACTCTGTCCCCCACCCACCGTGTGATTGTGGCCAGAGCACATGGCCTCGCTGAGCCTCAGTTTCCCCAAACACACCCGATAGATAATTGCTGCTCTGTTCTCAGCGGTAGTGTCGAGACTGAACGGTGACATGGGATTTGGGAATTCTTTGTGACTTTCAAAGGCACGTGCTGTATGAGGAAGTGGGGGGAAGAGCGGGAACAGGGACTGAGTCCCTGTCGTGTGTCCCTTCTCCCTGTGCACCTGGGAGTCTGCACTGTCCTTAACCCCATGTTATGGGTGCAGAAACCGAGGCCCAGCGAGGAGCCAGGCGCCCTGAGCTCTCAAGGTCGGTGCTGCGAAGGGATAGGGATGCACACCCGAACGAGCCAGTGAGCGCCTTCTGTATTACCGGGTAGTGCCCCGGCCAGCCGCATGCAGTTGGTGCTCAGCAGGAGGGATGAGTGAAGGGATGGCTAAAACTGCAAAGCCACCTTTAGAAAGGCCGATGTGGGCGGGAGCATGCTCACTGCCCGAGCCGCTAACGAGGGACCAGCCCCGTGGTGGGTGGTCAGCCTGAGGAACCCAGGAAAGCAGGGAATAAGACCGAGAAGCATCTACAGCAGGCCCAGGGAGCCTGACCTGTGACAGTGGGTGTCTCCAGGCTGCAGGGACATTTGGGCCCCTCTTGGGATCCCCCGTGCAGCCCTGCAGCCTCAACAGGAAGTTCCCATTAATCCCCCTGTGAAGTCGGGAACCAAACATGGAGGTAGTTGGCACCTTGCCCAAAGTCACATCACNACCCCCCCCCCCCCCCCCGCACGTGTTAGGGAACCGAGGGGCATTTCTGACGTTCAAACCAAGTTTCAAGCCACCCACTGGTGGGTATCTTGGGAGAAAAAGCTCTCTGTTGGTGGTGCAATCCTCCAGCAGTGGCCCCGGTGTGACATGAAGTGATCCTCAGGCTGAGCCCAAGTCAGTGTCCCCACCAAGAGGACGCCTTTCTTCACTGCAGCTTCCGGGGGACACTGGCAACAAAGCAACATTGGAAACACAGCTGCGTGGTGGTGGGTGGGCTCTTCATTTCTGTGCATGGAGGGGGAGGCAAGAGAGAGGAGGCCACTGTCCCCTGATGAATCTTAGGTTTGTTTTCTTGCTTGGAGCTGTGCCAAGCACTCCCTTTCTCAACTACTCTGCACACTACCGGCTCTGACTTTGCCCTAGTGCCTCCTCTGGGTTGCCTCGTTTTGCAATCCAAGCCGTGCCAGGGCCCAGCCTGGCCCTTCCGCAGGCCCGATGTGCTGTGGCCTGCCCGTCTGGGGCGCCTTCCTCTCCGGCCTGTGGGTCGCATGCTTGGGGACTGAGTCGATGGCCGGCCAGGGCTGTGTTCAGACATGGTGCTTCTAGCCCACTGGGTGATGTGACCTCGGGAGGAATGCCACTGAGTCCCCCACCCCCAACCTGTTCCCTTGTCTGCCAGTGGGGGAGAGTGACAGCTGTCTTGGCTCACAGGACGGACATGAGAGCAGATAATTGTGGTGTGGGACATGACTTTATGGGCACAGGAATTAATGCTGAAACAAAGCCTTGTCACCTATTGTGGCAGGCATCCTTCTTATTTTTAGAGAGCAAGAGTGGGGGCGGGGCAGAGGGAGAGGGAAAGAACTCCCAAGCAGACTCTGCCCTGAGCCAGAGCCCAACTCGGGGCTTGCTCCCAGGACCCCAAGACCATAACCTGAGCCGAAATCGAGAGTCAGTCGCTTAACCGATTGAGCCACCCAGGTGCGCCGGCAGGCATGTGTCTAAGATGACCCCCCACAGAGCCCCTCCCCTTGAAGGTGGGCTGAGCATGGTGACTCGCTTCTCACCAACGGGACACAGTGAGAGTGAAGGGACTGGGTTGGACAGGATACGACTTCTACCCTGCTAGTCCTCTCTCTCTGGCTTTTCTCTCTTGACCGCTCTGATGAAGCTGGCTGCCCTGTCGTGAGCTGGTCTAGGGAGAGGCAAGGCATGGAGGCCCTCAGTCCAACAGCCCACAAGGAACCGAATCCAGCCAACAGCCACCGAGTGAGCCTTGAGCCTCGAGATGGCTGCAGCCCTGGGGGACGCCTCGACTGCAGCTTTCGAGAGACTCAGAGCCAGAGGCCCCTTGCCAAGCCACATTCAGATTCAACGCTAAGAAAAACTGAGAGATAATTGATGTTCTTTTAAACCATGACGTTCTGGGATTATTTGTTATACAGCAGTAGATAACCAATACACTTCAAGTTCAGGTGTCATGGCTTCTCATTGGTCGAGCTGTGACTGTCTGTCATTGGCTGGACTGTTGCTGGGGGAGGAGAAACTCTTGAGTGGGTAGTGAGGTAGGCACCTTCCAGCCGGGAATGTAAGGTACTGGCTCTTCCTGTTGGGGTCTACAGTTGACTGCCATGAGTGGGAGTGCGTGAAGCGCCTCCCCCCCCTTCTGGCTTCCCCACTCCATATTATTTTATTTTGTTTTTTAAAGATTTTATTTTATTTTTTAAAGATTTTATTTTTTATTTTTTATTTTTTTAAAGATTTATTTTTATTTATTTATTTGACAGAGAGAGAGACAGCCAGCGAGAGAGGGAACACAAGCAGGGGGAGTGGGAGAGGAAGAAGCAGGCTCACAGCAGAGGAGCCTGACGTGGGGCTCGATCCCACAATGCCGGGATCATGCCCTGAGCCAAAGGCAGACGCCCAACCGCTGTGCCACCCAGGCGCCCCTAAAGATTTTATTTTTAAGTTCTCCACACCCAAGGTGGGGCTTGAACTCACAACCCTGAGATCAAGAGTCACTTGCTCCACTGACTTCGCTGGCCAGGTGCCCCTCCTCACTCCATTTTATTTTATTTAATTTATTTTTAAAAAGATTTTATTCATTTATTAGAGAGAGAGAGTGTGTGCTAGCATGAGGGCCAGAGGGAGAGGGAGAAGCAGACTCCCCCCAGAGCAGGGGACCCCCCCCTCCCCCGCACATGCAGGACAGGATTCCAGGACCCTGGGATAATGACCTGAGCCGAAGACAGACTCTAACAACGGAGCCACCCAGGCGCCTCCTCCCCACTCCATTTTAAATGAGGTTTCCTTTAATTAATTTTCACCAAATGCTTTTACTGCCTTGCATTCCACTTGGGCCTCCTTGAGTCTGTGCCCAAACCTAAAGGGAATTCTTCAGTTGCAATAAAGATAGATCCTCGGGAGATGGGTCGGTTTTTACAAAGCTCTCCATCCATCTGTTGCTTTCTTTTCCCAGCACAAAAGTATCTTACTTTTTTCAGGTTGTAAAATGCATGCTTCTTGTTTAAAAAAAAAAAAAATCAAACCCATGAACAAATTCTATGACTTCTCGCTCCTCTCCTGGGATAACCACACTCTTGCACTCCCGCTTTTAAATATTTGCTAACTGATTGACTCAGTGATTTTATTGTTACTTTAATTTCCATCTCTTTGCATTTTAATGAGGTGAAGCTTTGGTTCAAGCATCTCCGTCATAGTTCCTCTTTTGTGAACTTCTGGTTTAAGTCCTTTGTTCCTTTCCCACCTAAGGAGAATTTAATTTTTTCTTACTGACTTTTAAAAAAATAAATATTTTATTTATTTGCCAGAGAGAGAGAGAGAGAGTGCAAGCACAAGCAGGCGGAGTGGCAGGCAGAAGGAGAAGCAGGCTCCCCGCTGAGCAGGGAGCCTGATGGACTAGATCCCACTACCCTGGGATCATGACCCTAGCTGAAGGCAGGTGCTCAACCAACTGGGCCACCCACATGTCCCTTTCTTCCTGATTTCTAAGAGCTCTATGGGAGGCAGAATTTTGGTTCCTGGTGCCTTCACCTCCCAGCATCGCACCAGTGGTTAAGGTAGGATAGCTGGCAAAAAGGATTTGTAGATGTAATTAAAGTTACTAATCAGCTGATCTTGAAAGAAGGTTATCCTGGGTTATCTGATGTGACCAGTGTACTCAAAGGAGCCCTTAAAGGTAACGAGATGTGGCAGAGGGAGGAAGTTGGAGAGATTGGAAGCACCTTGCTGCATTTTGAACCATCTCATTCAAAGCATGAGAGAGATTCAGCGCACTCTTGCTGGCTTTGATGATGGAAGGGGCCACGAGGGAAGGAATGTGGTGGTCTCTGGGAGCTGAGAATGACCTCTGGTCGACAACCAGCAAGAAACAGGGACCACAGTCCTAGCTAGCCCCGTGAATGAGCCTGGCCCTGACACTTGACTTTGACCTTGTGAGGCCCCGACATGAGGACCCAGTCCAGCCCCCAGGCTTCTGACCTCCGGGACTGAGATATGATAAATGGCAGGTGTTTTTGGTAAATTTGCGGTAATGTGTCACTGCAATGGAAAACNTTCTGACCTCCGGGACTGAGATATGATAAATGGCAGGTGTTTTTGGTAAATTTGCGGTAATGTGTCACTGCAGCAATGGAAAATAAGCTATTTATGTGTTATTTGGAAACACTTCATCTATATGTTGTAAATATTTTTTTCAAGTGTGCCAGTTGTCTTTTTATTTTAATTTAATTTTTTTTAAAAGATTTTATTTATNAAAGATTTTATTTATTTACTTGACACAGAGAGAGAGACAGCCAGCGAGAGAGGGAACACAAGCAGGGGGAGTGGGAGAGGAAGAAGCAGGCTCATAGTGGAAGAACCTGATGCGGGGCTCCATCCCAGAATGCCGGGATCACGCCCTGAGCCGAAGGCAGACGCTTAACGACTGAGCCACCCAGGTGCCCCATGTCTTTTTAAACCTTACTCTTAATTATATTTAATCTTACTAATTTCATAGCTAGATGGTAAACTCAAGTTCCATTTTGGGGGCGGTCCTTTGGTCGTGACCCCCATGTACTCAACACTCACAAACAAAACACAGATTCTTGGGCCCCGCCCCCAGTTTCTGATTCAGGAGGTAGGGGAAGGCCCAGGAATCTGCTTTCTAACCAGTGCCCAGGAGCTCCTAGCGCCGGTCTTTGGTAAGGCACTCCTCCCAGCCCTAAAAGGGTCCTTAGTGCTCCTCCCAGGGTGAGTAGGCAGCTGAGCTCCACCCCCTGAGAGGCAGGGACGGGAAAGCCCCGCCTCCACGCGAACCCTCCGTTCTTATTGGCTGGTAGCGAAGGGGCATCCCCTAACGTCACAGTGCCGTCAGCTCCTCCCCCCGACCTCCGGGGCCGGGGACGTCACGCCTGCGCAGTGGAGCTTGCGCTCGGCGTCCTGTGCTTCGGGGAGGGTCCCAGAGGCGCGCGGCGGTCCATGGCGGACCCCGGGGCGGAGTCGGAGCCCCTTTTGAGCCGGGCCCGGGGCGGCAGTGGCCGCGACTGCCCGGGGGGCTCAGCCGCTTGCCGCAGCGTCCGCGACGGCCCTGGTGAGCGGCGGCCCGGGGAGGGGAGCGGGCCGTGGGGCTTGTGCGTAGGGTCCTGCCGGCTCTGCGCCGTTCGGTGTCGCCGCTGCGGGCGCGCCCCAGGGCCCGGGGTCTGAGCGGGCGCGGGGAGCGAGGGAAATCGTCCCCCGAGGGCGGGGGGCTGCGCCCTGCGGAGTAGCGGGCCGCAGGGTCAGCCACGCGCTGCGGTGTCGCGCCCTGCCTCCGACCTGCCGGCCCGAGAGGCGTCGCCCAGCCGGCCGCCCGCGCCCCGCAGCCGCGTGCAGCCCCCTCGATGGACCTCGGGTAGACCCAGCCCTCGCGGATCGCCTTGGTGGCTCCTAGGAGGCAGCAATTCCGTTTTCCTCCTGGTTATGATGGGGGAAACTGAGGCACAGAGAGGGGCGTTCCCCTACCCAAGGTCACAGCCGCGAAGTGGCTGGCGTGGGGTTCGAGCCCAGCTGGGAGTAGATTTAGGAGTCCTTTCAGTCTACCCTCTCAGTCTCGGTGCTGGAGTCTCCCCAGAGTCTGGTCCCCCTTCAGCTTGGGTTTGGGGCTGGCCTCCTCCGACCAGGGCAGCTTCCTCCCTTTGCCCTCTGCAGCTCTCTCCTGCCCTTCCTGTTTACCAGCAGAGAAGTTGCTGAATCCTGAGGAGGGCGGGAGGGTGGAGTCCATCTGTCTCTGGCAGACGTCAGGGGGGTTGGGTGCTGGGTTAGTGATGGAAGGGCCTCAACCTCGTTTTACAGAGGAGAAAACCAAGGCCCAGAGTTTCTCTGGGACCTGTCCAAGGTCAGCTCTGGGATCTGGTGCGGCTGCTGCTAGTGTCATGCTGGGCGTTCCTTCCAGGAGCACTTTCCCTTTCTGGGCTTGCTTTCTTCTGTCTGGGAGGGGCCCGTAGTGTGTGCCCATCCGTGGACAACGGGGTTGGAGGGTTCCTGACAAGAGGTGGAAAAACTAGAGGCGTGGGCAGCCACCTGCCTGCCCATCTCAGAGGCTGTCCCCAGGAAGGTTCTCCATCCAGCCTGTGCCAGGCCTCACGGGTCCTTGGGCAAGGGACATAGGTCATTCAGGCTTTGTGTCTGGAGGTGAGAGTGCCTTTCTGGTGCTACCACTTCTGGCTGTGTGACCTTGGCAGCTTTAATGAAAGGGAGGTAGTCAGGGGGCTGACTTGAGTGTTGTGAAGATTCAGAGAGAATGCTGGGGATGCCCTCGGCGCAGGGCCTGGCCACGTGGCAGAGCTCGAGCGGTCGGCGCTGAGGGCCGTTCTGCGCAGAGCACTGTGACAGTCACAGGTCCCGGTCCTGGCCGAGTGGACGGCAGACATGTGAGACCTGCACTGTAAGAGAGGGGACAGGGCCAGGCAGTGTGGATGGCGAGTGAGGGCTCCTTGTCCTGACGCCTTGGCCTCCATGAGGGCTCCTGAGAATGTCATGGGACACCCTGTGTTTTGAGTCTCCCTGGCTTGGCGCCTTGGCCCCGGGGGTGGTGGGGACTGAGAATGGCTGGTCTGCCCTTAGCTCCCGTGGGGGTTCCTAGATGGGGCTCTGTCCACGGAGTTTTCGTGTCCTGCAGTCGGATCCTCCTGCTGCTGGGTCGGGGGACTGTGCTGCTAGGTGCCCTGCAGACCCCGCAGTCACGTCCTTCTGACCCAGCCTCACCTCATTGGGCGAGGGTAGCTGTTCCCTCTTCTCGTTCCTCTCGTCACCCTTTTTCTGGTTATGGAGAAGTCAGAGGATGAGGGAGCACCACACTATGGAAGGGGCTTCTAGAATAAAAGCAGCAAATAGCTACAGCAACCCATTCAGTCAGCACTTCTGTCCCATCGTGTATGACCCGTGGTGGGGGGAACTGCGCACAGAGGTTAAGAGGCCTGTCCAGGGTCATCAGGGAGCTGGTTGGGGCCCCAGGGAAGTCATAGAGGGTGGAGCCTGGAACAGGAAGGAGAGGAGGCTTGGGCCGAGAGGCTGGTCCTCGGCTGCCGTGGGATGCGGTGTTTGAGCCCCTGTTGTCCTCTGCTCTCTGCAGCAGACGTTCTACCCTGAAGCTCCGACCTGTTGTGCCCGCTGATTGCCACCTGGGGTGGTGGTCCCTAGACCACCACGTTGGGAGACAGTGCTCCTGGTAGGGCCAACAGCCTGGGCAAGGGCTTGGAGTCTTGGGAGAATTTGGTCTTGGCAGAGCCAAGTTCAGGATGAGCGGTGTGGAGGGCATAGGGTGGGGAAAGCAGCAGGATGGGCTGTGAGTGGGTGAGGTGGGCACCGTAGTGCCAAGTGGGGTCAGTGTGGCCTTTTTCCAGTAGCACTGGGGACTCGTGGGAATCTGTGACATACTCACGACTGAGGGTTTGTGACAAGATTCCCCTGGTTGCTGGTGTCAGGGACTGCAAAGCAGGTGGGGTGGCCTTTCTGAGGTTTGGTGCCCTGTGGCCCAGGAAAGAGGTCTGATGTGTGCTGGGCAATTCCTGGGGTACCTGACACCCCTGGCCTGTGATGGCTTGCCTGGGCATGAGTTGCACCCTGGATCTGGGCCTAAAGGGAACCCAGAGGCTCTTCTTGCCTAAGAAGCTTGTATCCTTAGATCTCTCCAGGTGGCGATCTCATCTCTTATCCGGGGATTGGGTAATATGGGGCCCCTCGTGGGCCCTCGCAGCCTCCCCTCGGGGCTGTTCACTCACTCAGCTTTGAGGACGCTGTGTGCCAAGCCCTGCCCGGTCCTGGGCTCTGTTGGTACAGTAGGGAGTCGACCGGCATGCTGTCTGATCTTGGTTCTCAGGACGCTATTAGGGAAAGCAGGCAATCACCACCCTCACAGCCTTCCTGGGAGAACTTTTAGGGCTCCTCAGGGCGAGCATGGTGCTTGTACGTGGGGGGAAGCTGAGGCCCAGATAGAGGAGGGTGCTTGCTTTGGGTGACACAGCAGTGTGATGGCAGAGCCAGGCTGGAGTCTTACCTCCTACTTCTGTCCAGGGTCCCCCATCTCCCTGATTGGCCCCCCCCCGGGCCCTGTGGCAGGAGCCCTGAGATGGGGGCAGCTGCTTCCCTGGGGGTGGTGGGCAGAGTAGACAGTGGCCCACTGCCCGCTCTGCCTCGGGTTTCCGTACGTCTGCGCTAGAAGCCTGCGTGTAGCTGCCTCTGTCCATACGAGGTATGGGTGGTTTTAGAAACTGCTGGCTATCGCCCAGAGGTGAAAGTAGAATCTTCAACAGAAACAGTTGCCCCCTCGTTTCCAAGCCCGGATCTAGGAGCTGCTCGGTGCTGTGTGCCGGCTCTGTCCCTGCCCGGAGCCTGGGCTGCCTGGGCTGCACCTTCTCTCAGGGACCTTGGGCGGTGGGTCCCTCTGTTGCTGTGAGCCACCGCTCCCCATGCCTTTCTTCTCCCTTTGTGGCAAGCAGTGGTTTCTGCCACGCGGCCACAGAGGTGGCACTTGGCCTCGAGCAGTGGCTGGGACCCAAGGCCGTGGGGACTGATCTAGTGTGCAGCCTATGGCTCCTGGATGGGCAGGGGGTGGGGATGCTGGGATGAGGCTTCGAGCCGCCTGACTTGTCCTGAAGGCCTCTCGTAGTTGGGAGCCTGCTGGGGCTCACAGAGGCCCCATCCATCCTCCTGTGCCCTGACACCCCAGCTTGCTGGTGGGCGAAGGCGGCAGGAGGGTAGCCACCGCTGCCTGCTTACGGAGCATGCTCCGTGTGCGGGGCCAGGCCTGGGGCTCTCGTGTGAGAGCTTGCTGCAGGGTGAAGGCATCTCATTGCAGAGCCTTGGAAAACAGCGCCTCCAGGTTCTTTCCTTGATCTCAGTTGAACCTGTAGCAGGTGAGCATCATGTGATCCGCCTTGTCACCGATGCGTTCTCTCTGCCTGCAGGCGCTGTGTCCAGGCGGGAGCTCTGCTTTGACCAGGCTGCTGTCTTCATTGAAGATGCCCTCCAGGTGGGCGGGACCTGCTCCCAGTGGCTGGGCCTGGGCTCATCTCCGGGTTTTGTGGGGACTGGGTGATGGCTGCCCTGCTGGTCCCCTCCTTGCTGTCCTGGGGCCAGGGCCTTGGTGGCTGGACTGTGTGGCCATCATAACCATGTTGATGGGGCCTTTGGGCACAGCTCACCTGGGGTCCTCCCTAAAGCAGGTGGGCGCTGGTGTTCTTCTCTTGAGTCCTAGAATCAGTCATTACTCGTTTTGTTGAGTTACCGCCTACTGAGGGCCTGTCATGTGCCTGCCTCTCCCAGGTCCCATGAAAGATGCCCAAAGATGGTCAGACCATCGCCTGCTGGAAAACAACACCGAGGCTCAATTCGGGAAATAGGATATGGAAGGGAGCAACATGCCATGTGGGGGACTAGGCCGGGGGCATCCTGGACAGTGGCACAGTGGTGGGAGCCTTCACAGCAGAGGGGAGAGCCTTGCAGGCAGGCAGCGGGCACAGCTGTACGTTTGGCAGTGGGTATCCATGCTGTGGAGGTTTTTGGTGCCCCTGTGGGGTCACCAGAGAGCTCTTTGTCCACGGCCCGTCTCCCTGCCTGGGGGCCTGTCGTGGGGTCAGTGGGTGCCTGGCCTGTGGCTGGCCATGCTGTGCGGCTCTGAGGGGACCCCCACTCATGCTCCCCTGTGTGATGTTTACTTTCAGTATCGCTCCATTAACCACCGCATGGACGCCAGGTCGATGTGGCTTTATCGGTTGTATTACTCGAACGCGTGCCAATGGTGAGAAGGCCCACGTGTGCAGTGGGGGGAGTTCCTGTGGCCTGGCTGGGTGGGGGGAGGCTGACCTCAGGGTCCAGGCAGGTTCCGTCTCCTCATGGTGGAGAAGGAGCTGCTTTTCCCTCCTTCCTGGAAAGGAGCCCAGCCCGAGGAAAGAGGGGCTCTTCTGGTGATGAGTTTCAGCCATAGCCGTCGAGCTTTGAGCTGAGTATGGCTGTCTGACCGGCTGAGATGGGCACAAACCAGGCAGCGTGGGCTTTGCCTTTTGAAACCGTGGGGTCTGTCCTGCTGTCTCCCCGGGGCATCCTGCCTGTGGATCTGGCTTTTGGCCCACAGCCCTGCTGCTTTGCGCATTTTAATTAGTTTTTGTTCTTTTTTCAGGATATTGAGTTTCACCATCTTCTTGATCCTGTTTTTGGCTTTTATTGAGAACCCGTCCTCGCTCACTAGCACCGCGGATGTCCGCTACCGCTCGGCCCCTTGGAATCCCCCCTGTGGCCTGACCGAGAGCGTCGAGGTGCTCTGCCTGCTGGTCTTTGTGGCCGACGTCTCTGTGAAGGTGAGGCAGGCACTGTCAGGTGCCACAGCCCAGGGGCCAGTGCCTTCCCGGCCTGTCTGCTGCTTTCTTGATTAATTTTTATACTCCTAGAGCTAGCTGCCTTCTTCTCGGACTGTGCACTTTGACCCTTGGAGCAGAGGCCTGGGTTGGTGGAGAGTTCTGGGCATTGAAGCAGAGACTGTGTCGGCTCTCTGCCCTCTCCAGACTAAACTGAGTCGGGGTTCGGCCATGCCAGGTGCACGGCCTTGTGGGACCTCTGGGAGTGGCCGAGGGTCTGGCAGTGCCCCTGTAAGGAGAGACCCCCGTAGAACAAGGCAGGACCAGTGGTCTCTCTCATGGCCCAGCGTCCCACCCCCAAGAAGAGAGGAACCCAGGAGGAGGTGGGCATGGGGCGGAAAGGGGCCTGTTGCCATGTGGTGTGTGCCTGACTCTAGATTCTGTCTGGCCTGAGTCCTTCCAGAAGCTGGAGGTGGGCCCTGCCTTGTTCATTTGAGCTTCTGAGCCACGTCAGAGGTGGCTCTGTCCCGGTGAGACACAGAGGGGCCGAGAGGCTGGGCCTGGCTGCGGGTCACACGTTGTTCCTTTTGTCAGACAGGGGCGATTCCCATGCTGCAGTGCTGGGCCTTCGGGTTGCAGCTGGCCATGCAGTGCGACGGGCTGTCCCCAGAGTCAGGCAGTGCCTCCGCCCGGCACCCGCCGGGCGTCCTGCTGTGGGGGTGGCCTTAGGCCTCTGGGGCTCACACGGAGGGCTGTGGGCGAGGGCCCTGGGCAGCTTCACGTTGTTTCTTCAGCCTTTGGTGCGTTTAGGAGCTTTGGGGGTTTTTAAACTGGAACTGAAACTGGTGAGAAGTTGTTCTCATTCGTTTTTGAATGGCTGGTGCGTTCGGGAAGTCTCAAAGTTAGAGCGAGTGTACGTTTTTATCTGCACACAGTGACCTGTGGATGCCCCTGCCGTCTGTGGGGCTCGTGACGACTGGCCAGCTGGCCTTGGAGGAGGACCTCAGGCCTGGTTGATTTTTATTTTTATTTTTTTCAGAAATTTTTTTAAGATTTCGTTTATTTTTTTGAGAGAGAGAAGGGAGCGAGCATAAGCAGGGGTAGGAGCAGAGAGAGAAGCAGACTCCCCGCAGAGCAGNGTGGATGCCCCTGCTGTCTGTGGAGCTCGTGACGACTGGCCAGCTGGCCTCGGAGGAGGACCTCAGGCCTGGTTGATTTTTATTTTTTTTTTTCAGAAATTTTTTTAAGATTTCGTTTATTTATTTGAGAGAGAGAAGGGAGCGAGCATAAGCAGGGGTAGGAGCAGAGAGAGAAGCAGACTCCCCGCAGAGCAGGGAGCCCGATGCGTGTTTTGATCCCAGGACCGTGAGTTCATGACCTGAGCCAAAGGCAGACGCTTCACTGACTGAGCCACCCAGGTGCCCCCTCGGGCCTGGTTTATAGACGGTTCTGGGTGTGGGCCAGCCCTAACCAGAAGCGGACCGCGTGTAGTGTTACAGCCTCGATCGGCAAAGCCCCTTTTCCAGGATGGCTCTTTTCCGGAGTGGTTCCCGTACATAAGCTAACCTGACCGTTGGGATGGGCAGGGCGGCTCAGACCCTGTTACCGATGTGGTAGCAGGCCGGAGTGTTTAAGTGCTGAGCCTGAGACCTCTGGCTGGCAGAGGTCACCAGTGGCTGGGCGAGGGCTCAGCTTCTTGCTCCCCGGGTCACTTGGAGGCCACACCGCTCGCCAAAGTGCTCTCTGCTCTGGCTGCCCCAGCCTCACCCGTGGGCATTGACAGCCTCGGGCCGGCTGCAGGGCTGACGTCTGTGGGGCTGCCTGCTCACCCGCTCACCCACTGTTTCTCTTACAGAGCTACCTGGTTGGGTGGGCCCAGTTCCGGACGAACCTCTGGCTGCTGGCCTACCTTGCAGTGCTGGTCGTGTCTCTCATGGACTGGATCGTGTCTCTGAGTCTGGTTTGCCAGGAGGTAGGTGCTGTGGCGGCTCTGGGCTGGGAGCGGAAGCTCTGGATGGCCTTCCCCTGCCCAGCTCTGCACACCCTCTTAGCATTTCAGTTGGCCTCGGCCATGGAGCCTTGTCCCATCTTGCAGAAGGAGACACTGAGGCCTGGGGAGGGCACAAGGACTCCTAATTCCTGCCTCGCCACTTTCCAGCTGAGCTTCTTGACCAGCTGGGTCCCCTGCCACCCTGGGGCCTTGCCCTGGCCATGTGCCCGAAGCTCTGGGTGGGCTGCGGTGGGAAAGCCTCTGTCAGCCTAGAGTCCCATCCCGCCCCCCAGCCAGATGCACAGCCCAGTGACTGCATAGAGCAGAAGTGGGGAAAGTTGGTGTGGGGACAGCCATGTCCATCAGGGCCAGTCAGCGACACAAGCTCGTGGGGTATTTTAGCCAAGAGAATTTATATAGAAGCTTAAACAGGTGTTGAGTAACCCGACCAAGCAGAATGGGGTGGGGCAGGGGCAGTGGAACACAGAGCTGCGGGAGGCTCAGGGGCGGGGCCCCCAGTAGCGGCACCCTGCCCTCCAGGCTCGGGGGGGGTGCAGATCACCCACCAGAGACTGCTTGGTTCTGGCAGTGCCGAAGGTGGGAGGGCTGGCAGCCCCCGGTGTGGGTACCACCCTAGGGCTGGCAAGGGGACAGCGGGGAGCAGTCACGCCTCCCCCTCTGGCCCCCCAGCCTCTCCCCAGTGCCCTCACTGGCAGGAGTAAGCAGGCTGCTGAAGGGGAGCCCGTGGCAGAGCTGCGGGGAGGTCGGACAGCACAGTGCCCGCCTCCCACTTCCTCGCAGGAAAGAGCTTTGTGAGCGTTACAGACCCACGTCTGCGCAACAAGCGAGGAAAGCCGTGCGCAGCTCTCAGATTTGCGTCGTTATTGGTTGCGGCCCCGACTGGTCCTTATAAGCTCCTCCTGCTCAGGGTCCCCGTGCCCTTAGCCTCAGCCAGCTCCCTGGTTCCTCTGGCTTCTTCACCTTGAACGGGGACCCAGAGCTTCATTCCCGGCCAGTCTGCATCCTCGGTGGGCCTGCTTTTGATGATTCCCGGAATTTCTGTTAGTCTTTCATACCTGGTGTGCCTCAGGATCCCCGACCTAGACCTCCCTGCCCCTCTGCGCAGCAGCACCCCAGTTTGTCCTTGGTGTTCAGAGCAGTGTGCCCCATGGCACCCCACCCTGCCGCTCATGAATCTCACGGCGTGTCCCCCGTGGAACACCCCCCCCGGGGGGTGGGCATTTCCAGAGCATCAGGGCACTGAATTGTGGGCTGGGGAGAGGGGGAGTTGCTGTTCTGTTCTGTCCTGCACCTCCCGGTCCCACCGAGGGCTGCCTCCCGGAGCTGGTGTCGCGGAGCCTGCCTAGCACCATCGAGCCCTCCCACCGGCGGGTCGCCGCAGGGGAGGGGCCGTGGTGAGGCCAGGGAGTGTGGTGGGCAGGTCTGAGGTAGCATGGCCCCTGAGGCTCAGATAGTGGTCCCGGGGCGCTCCCAGGCAGAGCCCTAACACGCATGCCTGCCTGTCCAGGGAGGACAGATCCATGCTCTGCCCGGGGAAGGGGAGATCTGCCCTTGCAGTCACCCGCCCAGCTGCCCTGGGCCTCACTGGGGTGGGTGAGCGGAGCTGGGCTCTGCCTCTAGAGGGCAAGCCATCTGTAGTGGCCTTGGGGGCAAGGGCTCGGACATTACAGGACATGTCGTTCTGTCTCGTGGATGTTGCCTCTGCCCGTCCACGTGCAAGCTTCTTAGACCTCGTCCTCACTTGTCTGGCCTGTTCTCTGTGCCCGGACCACCACGTGGGAATTGTTACCCTTCTCAGTGCAGGCAGGGTGGACCCTGCCCACTGAAATGCTCTCCCTTCAGCACCACCTGGTGGGGGGGCTCCTGATTGAGGGTGTAGCGCCCCACGGGGTCCACTTCTGGGTAGGGTCAGTGCATCACCAGAACCGTGTCCGAACCAGGCCCGAGGTTCTTCCCCGTGCCGGCTAGCCGGTCATAACTCACACAGGCACGGGGGGAGAGAGGGCGGGGAGGACCAGGGGCCTCCCCCCCTACTCTGGCCTGGACTCTCTTTCTGCCTTGTGGGCCAGAGGGTCAGATCACACATGGTCCACCGGTCCCTGGCTAGGCCGTGGTCGTGACTCTGCTGTGGCTCTTTCTCACAGGAGACGAGGTATCTGCACGTTAGTTGGTGGTCTGTGATTCTGTGTGGGCCTTACCAGGGGCTTCACTGGCACCGGGCCAGCTGCTCATTGGCGTTAAGTCCTGTGACTGTACCTCCCCGTCCTTCATAAAGGCACACGTCCCTGTCTCCTTGACCTTGATGTGGCCCCAGCATGGGGAGGGCTCTTGGCAGGAGGCATGAGCTGCACCCTGGTCTGTGTCTGATTACAGGTGAGGGTCCGAGACCCTGGGTGCGGGTGCCAGAGGACCTTTAGCTGCTTCTTGGCCTAGAGGGATGGCTAAGAGACTCAGGATGTGGGTGCTGAGACAAGATTCCATCTGGGACGGGTGAGCTGGGGACGCTGGTCCCTCAGCCCACGGGGTGGGCGGGAGGGTGGGCAGAGCCCTGAGTGTCCGTTTATTGCTGTTTCCTTTGGCTTTCTGCTCCTGTGCCGGGAGTTGGGCCCCCTCCTGAAACTGTGTGTAGTCTAGGGAGGTTGAGTCGGGCCTTGGGATCCCGTATCCTGTGGACGACCTGGAGGGTCTGCTGTGTGCCAGCGCTGTTGGGACCTTGTTCTGTTGCGAGAGGGACCTCTGGTATGAGGAAACCGCAGAGACGTCATGGCACTCCAGAGTGCCACGGGTGTTGTGCTAGAGGAGGTGGCATTTACATGGGCATGGGAGGGATGGGGACAGCCTGTCAGCTGAGCAGAGGGGTGGACTGAGGGCTGCAGCCAGCAGGACAGCGGGTGGCGGCCCCTGGATGGGCCAGAGTGGGCCTCCAGGCTGTCCTTGGGCCTTGGGCTGGGAGGGAATGTGGTCAGCTAGGCTTCTAAGACAAGATGCCCAGTGGGGCGGGAGTCGAGTTGAGAGCTGGGATGGGCCATGGAGCATTAACAAGACACTTAAAAGAACGTGGCCCAGGAAATGGGGTGATTGCAAGAGAGAAGGTAGTTATGCTTTTATATAAAAGATATGAACCACCAAAAAAACCCCAAAACAACAAGAAAACAAAAAACCGTGTGGCCTGATAGGTTCCCCAAGGCAAGAGGCCAACAGAGGGGAGGAAGGGGCCCTGGTCATCAGCACTTGGGGGTCAGGTACGGGGGAGATGGCCCGAGGCGCTGGGCAGACTCAGGACTGGAGGTCGCTGAGGCTGGGGTGGACGTCCCGGACAGGAGGACTGGCTGGGTCAGGGGCAGGGACGTGTGGGACAGGTAGAGGGGCAAGTGTTTCTGTTGCGAGTGCAGGGTCTTAGAACGTGTGGTGTGTTGCTAGTGGAGGGAGGGGGAAGGGACACCTGAGGGAAGCCCCTTCGAAAGGCTAGGTGGTCCTGTGCACGGGGCGGAGGGGGGGGGCTCTCTTAGGTTCTGACAGGAAAGAGGAAACGGGGCCTGTGTGTGCACCCGTGTGTGCGCGCGTGTGTGCAGGCGGTGTGCACGTGTAGGGTATGTGCAGAGGGTGTGTGTGTTTGCAGCAGGCATGTGCGTGTGTACACGCATGCGTGTCTGAGTGTGTCTGCGTGTGGGCACTGCGGGATGCAGAGTTGCGGCCCAGCGGCTGTGTGTGCGTGAGGGGGCGGGGCCGCAGCTGGGAGGGGTGGGGGCAGCGGAGGAGCCGGGAGCTTGGAGCAGCCCCCCTGGGTGGGACAGGCAGCTTTTTAGAGAGGTGTGGAGGCCCCCACGGGCTGAGGCTGCAGGGCTGATGGGAGTCGGGTGGCCTGCTGGCAGGGGCTGGGGGAGGACGTGGAGCCGGAGTGGGGGAGCGCAGGCACACAGGGAGGCCCGGGCTGTGAGTGGGTGACGGCGGGAGGTCCGAGCGGGGCCCTGCGGCTCTTCGGCACCTCCAGTCTCTGGCCGGGTGGAAGCGGAGAGCGCCTTCCTCCTGTCTTTCAGCCCCTGCGGGTTCGTAGGCTTTTTCGCCCCTTCTTCTTGATGCAGAACTCGTCCATGATGAAGAAGACGCTCAAGTGTGTCCGGTCCTCGCTGCCGGAAATGGCCAGGTGGGCTGTCGGGGGGCGCCAGGACTGCGGCCTGGGGAGCCAGGGCTGGGTGTTCGGGGGCCTCCTGGCAGCCCTTAGTGGCCTTGTACCCTCTGCTCGACAGCGGCAGAGCCCTGTGGATGCTCCCCTTCTGTCCCTGCTGTGACTGTGACCACCTCCTCCCCCACTCTCCTCCCATGCCCCTCCCACCCCCAGCCCCAGTTCTCTGTCCCCGGCCTCCCTCTGCCTCCAGTCCCCTTCCCCCAGTGGCTCACGTGGTTGACCCCTCACCGTGAGCCCAGATGGATGGATGTGGCCTTTCCCCTCTGAGAGTCCAGGGGTCCTTGGACCCCCTGGAAATGCCCCTGGGGTACCGATTGTCCCTGCCAGGGAAAGGGCTCCCTGAGGGCAGCACCAGTAGCTGAGCGCAGGTCAGGCTCCAGGGCAGGAGCTCCCCGAGTGCTCGGGCCGGCTGTCCCTAGACCCCCATCGCGTTTGGCGCGTGGGGCGCGTGTCGTGTGCTAAGCGCCCGCGTCCGTCTCCCCAGTGTCATGCTGCTGCTGGCGCTGCACCTGTGCGTCTTCACTGTGTTCGGGATGCTGCTCTTCACAGGCGAGAAGGTACGGCGCTCTGCTCTGTCCCCAGCCGCGCCCTGGGCTTTGACGGACAGCTCGGCCCTTTCCTCCACGTAGTTGTGGGGCCTGCAGAGGTGGCAGACCGGTGAGGCTGCCTGCTCTAGCCTCATAACCTGGGTCAGTGGTGGCCCACCTAGACCCCGGAGGTCTCTTCAAATGACCAGTCTTCGTGTGCCCGTCCCTGTGGCCTCATGGGCTCAGGGCTGGTGGGCCTGGCTGGCCCTCCCTCTCTCCCTCCTTCCCTCCTTCCCTCCCTCCATTCTTCTCCCCTCCCTGCCCTGTCACTGACCCAGCTTTCTCTACACCCCTGGTAGATGGAGGCCCCCACAGCCTGGCATTTGGGGCCATCAGGTGGACTGCACCACCATCCGCCCCATAGCGCCTGTCTCCACTTCGTCTTCTCCGGTTGGGGTCTTTTGCCCTCCCCCTGGGTCCCCTTCCCTTCCCGCTCCTCGCTGCCTCCTGGCCCCAGTGGCCTATTGCTGCGTGGAGGTGTCTGCCACTTCTCACCCCGGTCCCCCCACACCATGCATCTGTGGTCCACTGTGTCTTCGCTCATGTCCTGGCCACGGTCACTGTCGTCCTCAGGGTTGGAGCTGTCCTGCATCTCTGTCCTGGGAACGTGGCCGGGGGTCAGCTATGGCCAGTTTCCATTGAGTTTGTGGCAATATTGGGGGGATCCAGGCTGTCCTGTCCGTGAAGGAGGACTGGAGACTGTCCCTTCTGACTCCGGGAGAGCTGGAGCTCCCCTGTGTCTGTAGTCATCTTTTGAGTGTGTGTCTGTCTTTGTGTAATTGTGTGTGTCTCCGCACCTGGTTGTGCGCTATATGTGCTTTGTGCGTCTCTGTGTGTCTGTGTGTATTTGTTTAGTGGTTGTGTAGTTAATGGTGTGTGCTGTGTCTCTCTCTGTGTGTGCCTCAGCCAGGGCTGCTGAAGGCTTTTCCCTATGGCTCTGAGCAGACCCGCTTCAGAGGCCGGTGTCCCTGTGGGTGCACAGCCTCCCCGGACACTGGCTGTTGGGCCCAGAGGCCCTGAGTTAGGTCCTGTCTGGCCACGAGTGCAGAGTCTGCTGGGAAATTACGGGGAGGTGCAGGTGAGGGGTGCTGGCCTCACAGCGGATGGAGCTCTGCCGGCTTTAGGCCTTAGCTGGGGGGGAGAGGCCTGCCGGCCCCTCACAGCCACCCCGTTTGCTCTCAGCAGGGTGATGGGCAGGACCGGGAGAGGCTGATGTACTTCCGCAACCTGCCGGAGGCTCTGACCTCCCTCCTGGTGCTGCTGACCACCGCGAACAACCCCGACGGTGTGTGGGGAGGGGGCACAGGGCCTGGGGGCGGGTGTGGTTAACGGGGAGCCTCAGCACCAGGCTCTCGAGGCAGGAGTGCAGAAGGCCTTTCTATCCCTGGGTGGAGCATGAAAAGGAGAACGTTGGGTTCTCTCCCTCACTCCTTCCTTGTTTTTCATTCCCTATTTGTCTTTTTCCTTCTCCTTCCTGCCTGTTTCCTCTTTCTTCCCTTTTCCCCCACTTCACTCCTTTGCTGGCTCCCTCCCTCCTTTTTCCTCTGTTCCCTTCACCTTGTCTTTCCTGTCCCCTGACTCCACCGAGAAGCTAAGAATGAGCACTGAGCACGGTAACAACTGGTGGTGTGTGCAGCGGGTTCCCTGATGACTTCCTCTTTGAGGCCCAGCCACTTTCCCTGTCGCCACCCAGGCCCAGCTGCGGGGTGCGGCTTGGCCCTGAGGTGACGGGCCCTGGCTCTTAGGTGGCTGTGGTGCTCACGTTTGGGGTTGCTGCTGGGGCCGCTCTGTGTGGGCCAGGGCTGTGGCTAGGATGGGGTGCTGTGAGCCTCTAGGGCCTGGCTGTGGCCTGGGTACCCTGGCTCATGACTTTCGTCTTGGGTTCAGGGATGATCCCCCATCATAGAGACCTTCCCAGGAGGGCAGCCGTCAGCTTGCACACCCAGCGAGAGCTGTGCAGTGGGACCCTGAGCATTGTCCCCACATGTCCTGTGAGTCATAGCAAATCACCCAAGGGAGAGCTGAGCTTTCAGTGTGTGGGGAGTTCATAGGGAAGCAGGTTTCAGCTTAATGTAACGGGGGAGCAGCCTTGAAAAGTAGTGAGTTCCCCACTGCAAGGGTGTGTAAGCAGAGGTGTGAGGATTGGCATTTGGACAGGAAGGCCTCCTAGGTCTCCCAGCCAGAGCCCTTCTATCTGTTGAGAGGGCAGGTGGTGTGAGGCCATGATGGGGATTAGATCGGAGGCTGAGGTTGTGAGCATGTTTCAGTTTCTGCAACTTCTTTCTCTCAGTTATGACTCCTGCGTATTCCAAGAACCGAGCCTATGCCATCTTTTTCATAGTCTTCACCCTGATAGGTAAGTTCCGACAGATCTGTAGGGGTCACTTGGGACAAGATCCTGCCCCCTGTGGCAAGATCCCTGTGGCAAGATCCCTGTGGCAAGATCCCAAATGCTCAGGTGTAACCGTGTCCTCCCAACCCCAAGGCTTTACCTCAGCGTGTCCTCCCGACCTCGTGGCTTCACCTCAGCGTGTCCTCCCCGACCCCGTGGCTTCACCTCAGCGTGTCCTCCCGACCCAGTGGCTTCACCTCAGCGTGTCCTCCCCGACCCCGTGGCTTCACCTCAGCGTGTCCTCCCCGACCCCGTGGCTTCACCTCAGCGTGTCCTCCCGACCCAGTGGCTTCACCTCAGCGTGTCCTCCCCGACCCCGTGGCTTCACCTCAGCGTGTCCTCCCCGACCCTATGGCTTCACCTCAGCGTGTCCTCACCTCAGTGTGTCCTCCCCGACCCTGTGGCTTCACCTCAGCGTGTCCTCCCCGACCCCGTGGCTTCACCTCAGCGTGTCCTCCCCGACCCCGTGGCTTCACCTCAGCGTGTCCTCGCCTCAGTGTGTCCTCCCCGACCCTGTGGCTTCACCTCAGCGTGTCCTCCCTGACCCCGTGGCTTCACCTCAGCGTGTCCCCCCGACCCCGTGGCTTCACCTCAGTGTGTCCACCCCGACCCTGTGGGTTCACCTCAGCGTGTCCTCCCGACCCCGTGGCTTCACCTCAGCATGTCCTCCCGACCCCGTGGCTTCACCTCAGCGTGTCCTCCCGACCCCGTGACTTCACCTCATGTGTCCTCCTGTGACCTTTCTGTGACTTCACTTTAGCATGCCCTCCTTGCTGACTTTGGTTTAGTGTGCCTTCCCAACCATGTGACTTCACCTCAGTGTGTCTTCCCTGACCCTGTGATTTCACTTGCTCCCTGACCCCGTGACTTTGCATCAGTGTGTCCTCCCTGCTGACTTCACCTCAGCATGCCCTCCCTGCTGACTTCGTTTCAGTGTTCCCATGACCTCATGTGCCCTCTGACCTTGTGACTTCTCCTCAGTGTGGCCCACCTCATGGTTTTCAGTCTGTGAGCACCGATGGCCTCTGTCCTCAGTGCCCATGGCTGGGCATGCCCGGTGGCAGCGTATTCATTAGATGAGGACAGGGAGGCCTTCGTGTTGACTGGTGTGCCCCAGGCACCTGGCAGGAATGACGGGCTCTCCCTGCTCTGTGATCGTCCAGGCCCTTCTCACCAGCACCTTTGGGCTTGCTGTGCCCGTTTTGGCCCTTTGGGCCCCTGGGTGCCACCCCCAGCCCCGGGCCCCCGATGCTGCTGCTCCTTCCAGACTCTGCCCCCTGTCTGTGGTGGTCCCCACTGACTGTGGCTTTTCCGCTCGAAGGAAGCTTGTTTCTGATGAACCTGTTGACGGCCATCATCTACAATCGGTTCCGGGGCTACCTGATGGTGAGCCGGCTGCTGTTTGTGCTCCTCTGCGACCAGGCCGGTGGCCCCGGAGGACGGAGGGGTGGCTGGGTGGGGGCCAGGCCCCTGGGGCAGGGGTGGGGTGCTGGTGTCCAGTGGTCTCTGCACTGCCCTCTGGCTCCCTCCTGTGGGGGAGCGGGAGCCGCGTCACGTCCTCCCTCCCCAGGCAGTGCTGTCACCACAGCCCCCCCAGGGGCCACTTCCCTGCTCCATCTCCAGCTAGAGGGCGGCCGTGAGGTCACAGCTCTAGGGCAGGTGGCCCCGAGCCCACCGTGTGGGAGAGCTGGGGACCCCAGATGTACAGAGCAGAAACACACATCTTAGCGATTTCCATGGGCCGTGAAGAGTCTGACTGTTCTTCTGGTGCCTGAGGGGGTGAGGGCTGCTCCCCCGTTGCGGGTGGGCAGGCCGCCCCCCAGAGGCGCTGGGCACGAGGTGGGGGGATGTGTGGCCAGGAGAGGCCCGACCCCACCACTCAGAGCCGTTTCCTTGCAGAAGTCTTTCCAGACCTCCCTGTTCCGGAGGCGGCTGGGAGCCCGGGCCGCCTATGAGGTCCTCTCCTCCGTGACAGCAGTGGGACAAGCCCATCCTCAGGAGTGAGTGCCGGGCTCCTGGGACCCCCTTCTCCCTGAGGAAGTGGGGGCTGCTGCTGGTGGGAGGGAGCTCCTTAGATGCTCCATAGAGCGTTTCCAGAGCAGCGACTCTGCCCTCTGCCAAGCGCCCCACGGGCTGGCACCTGATTTTAGCGTGGCCTCAGAATCATGAGGACGCCTCATGGCCGGTGGTGCAGGGTTCTGTTGTTCTCTGAGTTGACTCATTTGTCCTCATGATCCCTGGAGACCGTGGGCTGGTGGGGGCCGAGTGGCTTTGGCCCTCTCCCCCGGCCTGCGTCCTTCCCACGCTACTGTGCTTGGGTGAGGCAGGGGGTGCCTGGTCTGGCGATGGTGTCTGTGGAAGGTGCCCACCCGGACGGCTCATGACCCACCCTGTCCTGTGTCTGTTGTACTGCACACCACTTCTGAGCGCCGGCGTGCTCCTCTTGAAGGCAGGACGGTAGTGTTTCTAGGGATTGTAGATGACAGGACGACTGAGGTGCCCGTGGTGGGCACCGGCCAGGGCCACTCGGCCACATGAGGCAGAGCTCCGGCCGGAGGTGCAGGCGCCCTGGTGCGCTGAGCTAGTCGGGCTCACCGGGGTGTGGGTGTCTTCTTCCCAGAGTCGGGGTGAAGCCCCAGGACTTCCTGCAGGTGCTTCAGAAAGTCCAGCTGGACAGCTTCCACAAACAGGCCGTCATGGAGGTATTAGGGCTTCCTCTTCCCCTTGCCTCCCCAGCCTGTGCCTCTGGGCTCTGCCTGGAGGTCACCTTGGCCACCAGCCCCTTTTCAGCCCAGGGGTGTCAATTCAGCCCAGGCCGGGGGGTGGGGGTGCTGGGGACGGTGCACCCTTCTGTCCTGGGCCCTTCCTTCCCTCGGCCCTGCTGACCCCGGCTGACCTGTGTGTGTCTCCCTCCTTTCCAGAAGGTACGTTCCTATGGTGGCGACCTGTTGTCTGCTGACGAGTTTCAGAAACTCTTCAATGAGTTTGACAAAAGGGTGATTAAAGAGGTAACTGGGTATTAAGGAGGGCACGTATTGCATGGAGCACTGGGTGTTATACGCAAATAACGAATCATGGAACATTACATCAAAAACTAAGGATATGCTGTATGATGACTAACATAACATAATAAAAAATTATTATTAAAAAAAAAAAAGGTAACTGGGGCTGGGCCACCTGGGGTGAGCTAGGACGGTTACAGTACCCGTTGGCATCGATCACCCGGGTGACTGCTAATGATCAGTGCCAGGACTCACCTTCCCAGGGATTCTGGCCCCTAGGATGGTAAATGGGAGCAGAGATTGCTTGGCTTGTAGAAGTTGGGGTGGTTTTATCAACCTTATGAAATTCATGGACCCCAGGGACTGGCCTGGGCCAAGTGTGACCCAAAGGAACTTCCCAAAGGGTTTCCCTGTCTCCACGACAGACTCTTATCTACTTCCAACAAACTCTTATCTTCTTCCCTGTGTCCTTCCCCAGGAGGGTCCTGAGTTTGTCCAAAGCCTTTGCTTTTTGGTCTTGACACCGATTTGTAAAGTCACCAGATGGGCCTCGGCATGCAGCTCAGCACCGTGTCCACAAAGAGCCCTGTTCTGTGTTAAGCCTCCAGTTATTAGTGTGTAACTCCCACATGGTTTTTCACAGAACGCTTTTTGTCTTGTGGTAAACGCTTTGCATATATTCACGTGGCCGCCTCGTGTTCCATCGCGGTTTACCTGAGCAGTCGGGGCCGTTTATGTTCTCTCTAGCTCTCTTTGGTGTTAAGAGATGACTGTGATGCACATCTTATTGTGTGCAACTGTTCCACGTTTGAGATTGTTTTGTTAGGCTGGACAGACAGGGATAAAAGAGGAGGTAGGAAAAAGTCGAATGCCGGAGTAAGGGGATGCGGGCACTGGCGGGCTCCCAGCAGCCTTAGCCTCCTGCGGGCACGTGTATTTGAGCCCCCGTGTGTTCCCTCCCCAGCCCCCGCCACGGCCCGAGTACCTGTCTCCCTTCCTGCAGCGCGCCCAGTTCCTCTTCAGCCACCGCTACTTTGACTACCTGGGGAACTTCATCGCCCTTGGGAACCTCGTGTCCATTTCTGTGAGTGCAGGCTCGGCCTCATGTGGACGTGGGTGGCGCCTCATTGCCCGCCCCCCGGCCCCCACCCCTCTTCCCGGCTCCCCGACCGTAGCCTTGGAGCCCGGGCTGGGCCGGGCTGGCGACTTACCGTCCGCTCTGGCTCTGCAGGTGTTCCTGGTGGTAGACGCGGACGTGCTGCCTGAGGACCGTGACGACTTCGTCCTAGGGGTGAGCTCTGGAGTTCCAGCGTTCGCCGGGGTAACGGGGGAGTCAGCGGGAGTGAGAGGGCACAGCCTCCCCCTCCCTGGGGCCCTTCTGGTGCGAAGCCGCTCCTTCCATTGTGGGGTGCTCCCCAGAGGACGGGGTGCCGGCCCGGGAGAGGCTGGTGCGGCGGAGGCAGCAGGTGGGGCCGTCGGCGTCTTCCGGGCTTGTGTGGCCCTGGGATTGGAGCTTTTCCCTTTCTGGCTGCTTCTCAGCCAGTTCTCAGCCCTTTCTGGAACCATGAACTCCCTTCTTAACATTACAAGATTTGTCAAACTCCTTAGGAATTTAAAAACAATTTTTTCATTTCGGATTTTCAGCAAAATAGCAACAATACCCCCACATTACTCAATGCCAGAACTCTAACAAAACAGGTATTTTGAAGTTTGTTTTAATGAAAGATCTTGTGAACAATACTAAAATTGATGAAAGCGAGTAAATGTTCTCTAATTATGTAAGAAAAAGCTTGACTTTTCTGATTTAAAGCTGATGCAGTATGTCGTGCATAGTAAGCATAGAGTAGGCTTTATCATGGCATCAAAATTGAAAAAATGGTTTTCCTGACCTGATGCTTGGAATTCCTTTGTATTATCCTTCAAGAAAGTCCAGTTCTCAGCTTTCTTATGTCCGTTGTACTTTTTTCCTGGATGAACCAGAAAGCTTCGGTCTCCTCCTCGTGAGGTGGCTGGTTTTTATTCCTGATGAACTCAGGGTGGATACAGTTGACCTGTATTTTATCTTTTGTAACAGTAGTTGTTAAGCCTGAGGGTTGGCGTGATTGTCTGTGAGAGACTTCTGGTTACATGAATGTCGCGTGGGGGTTTTGGGGGTACCTGCAGGGTTCCATCCTTTTCTGCTCCTTGGTAATTGCTCATGATATAGGGTCAGGAATGTTTTTCCTGCCTCAACGGCGACCTCTTCATGGGTGTGAATGAGGCAGCGCTAAGAATGTGGAATTTAGACTGGACACCGAGGCGAGGTGACTGTGGCAGTCATCTGACCCCACGTGCCCCTCCCGTGGCCCTGTGCACACCGGGGAAGGGTGCCGTGAGGCCCCCATTAAGGGAGAAGCCTGTCTGTATTTTACTGGCTGGCTTCAGAGTAGCCTGTGGTGGCCTTCAATGCTAAGATCTCCTCTGATACCCACCCGGGGCTGGGGGGGTTGCTGCTGAGACCCAGGCGTGCCCACCGGGGAGGCCACTGCCCACGTGCATTGTTGGGTCGCCCCGATGTGCCCACGGAGAGTGGACCGGAGGGGTCAGGGCAGAGAACTGGGGGGGGTGGGCTCGGGCGGCAGCCATGGGGAGAGAGATGTGGGAGAACAGGGGCCAATGGGGTGGGGCGTGCCCCAGGCACCACCGGCCCAGAAGGGATGTGGGGTTGGGAGTTGGTGGGCAAGATGCGTGTGGGCTGGGGGTGCAGCTGTGCTGGTCATCACCGAAGCCAGCCTGGGTGCCCGGTCACCTGAGGGGAGGGTATGGAGCAGGAGGTGGGGTGCCAGAGATGCCCCGTGTGTGTGTGGGGACACAGGAAAAGCGGCCCCGAGAGCCCCGAGGAGCAGGTAAGGGGAGGGCGGGTGACGGGGGGCTGAATGCCAGGTTCCTGTGCTCCTCTCTCAGATTCTCAACTGTGTCTTCATCCTGTACTATCTGCTGGAATTGCTGCTGAAGGTGTTCGCTCTGGGCCTGCCGGGCTACCTGGCCTACTCCAGCAACGCGTTTGATGGGCTCCTCACCATCATCCTGCTGGTAAAGTCTGAGACGGGCCAATGGGGTGGGGCGTGCCCCAGGCACCACCGGCCCAGAAGGGATGTGGGGTTGGGAGTTGGTGGGCAAGATGCGTGTGGGCTGGGGGTGCAGCTGTGCTGGTCATCACCGAAGCCAGCCTGGGTGCCCGGTCACCTGAGGGGAGGGTATGGAGCAGGAGGTGGGGTGCCAGAGATGCCCCGTGTGTGTGTGGGGACACAGGAAAAGCGGCCCCGAGAGCCCCGAGGAGCAGGTAAGGGGAGGGCGGGTGACGGGGGGCTGAATGCCAGGTTCCTGTGCTCCTCTCTCAGATTCTCAACTGTGTCTTCATCCTGTACTATCTGCTGGAATTGCTGCTGAAGGTGTTCGCTCTGGGCCTGCCGGGCTACCTGGCCTACTCCAGCAACGCGTTTGATGGGCTCCTCACCATCATTCTGCTGGTAAAGTCTGAGACGGGCCAGGCTGCTGGCCCCCGGGGGGGGGGTGTGCCCTCTGCGTCTGCCTCTGCGCTGCCTTCCGTCTGAGGCTGTCCCTCCGGAGCGGAGGGCCCCAGGAATTTGGGCTCCTGCCTCCGGCGACAAGGGGCTGGCTTTCCCCCCCGCAAGAGCTGCTTGGTGGGGGGCCAGAGGGGGCCAATGATAGGCGGCTGGGTTTCCACGGCATCTGAGCGTCGCGGGGGCACGCTGCCTCTCCCGCCCCTGAGGGGGGCCTGGCTGGAGGCCGCTGTCCTGCCGGCTAACCAGCCCCGCCACAGACCGAAGCACAGTGGGACCTTGCCGTGGGTGGAGGCAGGGCGGGGGGGTCTCTGGCACCCTTCCCCAGAACCCGTGGGAGTGGAGGGTCACGCGTGGTCTGTGTGTCACGGCTACCATACTGGTACAGCATTTATTCGTGTTTGCTGTGGGCCCCCTGGGACAGGAGCAAAGATAAGTCTGAGAGAAGGGTCTTCGGTCTGTCCTTGACCTGGGTCTCCACCAGCCTTTCCAGTGTCCTGCCCTCCATACGTGTGGGCGCCGGTTCCCAAGACCTCAGTGTCTTTCTCAGCCGCAGGAAGCCCCACGTTTGGAACCAAACCCTAGGGACAAGGACGGAGCTCTGACTTCTCCCCAAAACCCCCTTTGGGGGGGCGCGTGTTACACGCGAGCTTTAGAATTCATGTGAAAGCCCTAGATTAGCGTTGCTGTAGCGATGCCTTCTCTTCTTTTGTAATTAAAGGTTTTGGAGATCTCAACTCTGGCTGTGTACCGATTCCCACACCCAGGCTGGTATGTGACTGGAGAGAACCGAGGGAGGCTACAGCAACCAGCACCCTGCTAGGCCCCAGGGGTGGGTGGCCCGCCGCCCAGGCGCCCCGGCCTGCCTGCTCGGGCTGCTCGGCTCCAGGGCGAAGCGCCCAGGTATTAGGAGAGCGCACGGCTCGGAGCTTGGCCGGCTGAGGACTATGGGAGCCGTCCCCTCTCCTTGCTCTTGGGGAACGTGTCCTGTCTTGCCGTCAGAACGATACTGTCCCAGAGCTGGGACAAGCCTCTAGTGGGCTTAGCACCAGTGCCAGGATGGGCGTGCGGCTCCCGGTGTCCTGCGGAGTGGAGATGCCCAGCTTAGGGCTGGGGTGACCCTGAGCACTGGACTAGGGCTGGAAGCCTTGTGACCTTGGCTTGTCATCTCCCACGCTGGGTGTCAGTTTACTACCCTGTAAGATGGCGGGGGCTGGGGCTGCTATTTGAGCCCCACCACCCCCGCTTCTGGCCACAGAGCAGTATAGATGTCTGGGCAGGGGGTCCCAGAGCACCTCGGAGTGTGGCTTGTGGTGGCTGTCCGGTCGTGGCGCCCAGAACACAGCTGCCCCAGCCAGTGTGCGTGCTGGCCCCGGGCATCTTGGCAGCCCTGGTATCTTGGTATCTCTGTGGGCTGCTTCTGACCTAGTGGAGCATCTGGAAAGTGCTGGAGGTGGGCAGTGGGGC
>NC_048233.1:86943782-86945106 GCF_002007445.2 Ailuropoda melanoleuca
GATAGGCGGCTGGGTTTCCACGGCATCTGAGCGTCGCGGGGGCACGCTGCCTCTCCCGCCCCTGAGGGGGGCCTGGCTGGAGGCCGCTGTCCTGCCGGCTAACCAGCCCCGCCACAGACCGAAGCACAGTGGGACCTTGCCGTGGGTGGAGGCAGGGCGGGGGGGTCTCTGGCACCCTTCCCCAGAACCCGTGGGAGTGGAGGGTCACGCGTGGTCTGTGTGTCACGGCTACCATACTGGTACAGCATTTATTCGTGTTTGCTGTGGGCCCCCTGGGACAGGAGCAAAGATAAGTCTGAGAGAAGGGTCTTCGGTCTGTCCTTGACCTGGGTCTCCACCAGCCTTTCCAGTGTCCTGCCCTCCATACGTGTGGGCGCCGGTTCCCAAGACCTCAGTGTCTTTCTCAGCCGCAGGAAGCCCCACGTTTGGAACCAAACCCTAGGGACAAGGACGGAGCTCTGACTTCTCCCCAAAACCCCCTTTGGGGGGGCGCGTGTTACACGCGAGCTTTAGAATTCATGTGAAAGCCCTAGATTAGCGTTGCTGTAGCGATGCCTTCTCTTCTTTTGTAATTAAAGGTTTTGGAGATCTCAACTCTGGCTGTGTACCGATTCCCACACCCAGGCTGGTATGTGACTGGAGAGAACCGAGGGAGGCTACAGCAACCAGCACCCCACTAGGCCCCAGGGGTGGGTGGCCCGCCGCCCAGGCGCCCCGGCCTGCCTGCTCGGGCTGCTCGGCTCCAGGGCGAAGCGCCCAGGTATTAGGAGAGCGCACGGCTCGGAGCTTGGCCGGCTGAGGACTATGGGAGCCGTCCCCTCTCCTTGCTCTTGGGGAACGTGTCCTGTCTTGCCGTCAGAACGATACTGTCCCAGAGCTGGGACAAGCCTCTAGTGGGCTTAGCACCAGTGCCAGGATGGGCGTGCGGCTCCCGGTGTCCTGCGGAGTGGAGATGCCCAGCTTAGGGCTGGGGTGACCCTGAGCACTGGACTAGGGCTGGAAGCCTTGTGACCTTGGCTTGTCATCTCCCACGCTGGGTGTCAGTTTACTACCCTGTAAGATGGCGGGGGCTGGGGCTGCTATTTGAGCCCCACCACCCCCGCTTCTGGCCACAGAGCAGTATAGATGTCTGGGCAGGGGGTCCCAGAGCACCTCGGAGTGTGGCTTGTGGTGGCTGTCCGGTCGTGGCGCCCAGAACACAGCTGCCCCAGCCAGTGTGCGTGCTGGCCCCGGGCATCTTGGCAGCCCTGGTATCTTGGTATCTCTGTGGGCTGCTTCTGACCTAGTGGAGCATCTGGAAAGTGCTGGAGGTGGGCAGTGGGGC
>NC_048233.1:86945678-86947964 GCF_002007445.2 Ailuropoda melanoleuca
CCGGGGAGGCCACTGCCCACGTGCATTGTTGGGTCGCCCCGATGTGCCCACGGAGAGTGGACCGGAGGGGTCAGGGCAGAGAACTGGGGGGGGTGGGCTCGGGCGGCAGCCATGGGGAGAGAGATGTGGGAGAACAGGGGCCGGTGGGGTGGGGCGTGCCCCAGGCCCCGCCGGCCCAGAAGGGATGTGGGGTTGGGAGTTGGTGGGCAAGATGCGTGTGGGCTGGGGGTACAGCTGTGCTGGTCATCACCGAAGCCAGCCTGGGTGCCCGGTCACCTGAGGGGAGGGTATGGAGCAGGAGGTGGGGTGCCAGAGATGCCCCATGTGTGTGGGGACACGGGAAGAGCGGCCCCGAGAGCCCCGAGGAGCAGGTAAGGGGAGGGCGGGTGACGGGGGGCTGAATGCCAGGTTCCTGTGCTCCTCTCTCAGATTCTCAACTGTGTCTTCATCCTGTACTATCTGCTGGAATTGCTGCTGAAGGTGTTCGCTCTGGGCCTGCCGGGCTACCTGGCCTACTCCAGCAACGCGTTTGATGGGCTCCTCACCATCATTCTGCTGGTAAAGTCTGAGACGGGCCAGGCTGCTGGCCCCCGGGGGGGGGGTGTGCCCTCTGCGTCTGCCTCTGCGCTGCCTTCCGTCTGAGGCTGTCCCTCCGGAGCGGAGGGCCCCAGGAATTTGGGCCCCTGCCTCCGGCGACAAGGGGCTGGCTTTCCCCCCCGCAAGAGCTGCTTGGTGGGGGGCCAGAGGGGGCCAATGATAGGCGGCTGGGTTTCCACGGCATCTGAGCGTCGCGGGGGCACGCTGCCTCTCCCGCCCCTGAGGGGGGCCTGGCTGGAGGCCGCTGTCCTGCCGGCTAACCAGCCCCGCCACAGACCGAAGCACAGTGGGACCTTGCCGTGGGTGGAGGCAGGGCGGGGGGGTCTCTGGCACCCTTCCCCAGAACCCGTGGGAGTGGAGGGTCACGCGTGGTCTGTGTGTCACGGCTACCATACTGGTACAGCATTTATTCGTGTTTGCTGTGGGCCCCTTGGGACAGGAGCAAAGATAAGTCTGAGAGAAGGGTCTTCGGTCTGTCCTTGACCTGGGCCTCCACCAGCCTTTCCAGTGTCCTGCCCTCCATACGTGTGGGCGCCGGTTCCCAAGACCTCAGTGTCTTTCTCAGCCGCAGGAAGCCCCACGTTTGGAACCAAACCCTAGGGACAAGGACGGAGCTCTGACTTCTCCCCAAAACCCCCTTTGGGGGGGCGCGTGTTACACGCGAGCTTTAGAATTCATGTGAAAGCCCTAGATTAGCGTTGCTGTAGCGATGCCTTCTCTTCTTTTGTAATTAAAGGTTTTGGAGATCTCAACTCTGGCTGTGTACCGATTCCCACACCCAGGCTGGTATGTGACTGGAGAGAACCGAGGGAGGCTACAGCAACCAGCACCCTGCTAGGCCCCAGGGGTGGGTGGCCCGCCGCCCAGGCGCCCCGGCCTGCCTGCTCGGGCTGCTTGGCTCCAGGGCGAAGCGCCCAGGTATTAGGAGAGCGCGCGGCTCGGAGCTTGGCCGGCTGAGGACTGTGGGAGCCGTCCCCTCTCCTTGCTCTTGGGGAACGTGTCCTGACTTGCCGTCAGAACGATACTGTCCCAGAGCTGGGACAAGCCTCTAGTGGGCTCAGCACCAGTGCCAGGATGGGCGTGCGGCTCCCAGTGTCCTGCGGAGTGGAGATGCCCAGCTTAGGGCTGGGGTGACCCTGAGCACTGGACTAGGGCTGGAAGCCTTGTGACCTTGGCTTGTCATCTCCCACGCTGGGTGTCAGTTTACTACCCTGTAAGATGGCGGGGGCTGGGGCTGCTATTTGAGCCCCACCACCCCCGCTTCTGGCCACAGAGCAGTATAGATGTCTGGGCAGGGGGTCCCAGAGCACCTCGGAGTGTGGCTTGTGGTGGCTGTCCGGTCGTGGCGCCCAGAACACAGCTGCCCCAGCCAGTGTGCGTGCTGGCCCCGGGCATCTTGGCAGCCCTGGTATCTTGGTATCTCTGTGGGCTGCTTCTGACCTAGTGGAGCATCTGGAAAGTGCTGGAGGTGGGCAGTGGGGCTGAAAGACTTGTTTTAGGGTCAGCTGCTCCAGAGCCAGCCAGGAAGGGTTTATGTGGCACAGACAGGTCGGGCTGGTGCTGTCCTTGGTGCGCTGGGGCCTGGCGGGAGCCCCAGCCTGAGGAGCGGTGGGGCTGTGCTGCTTGGCAGCCGCAGGGCCAGCTTCCCTTGTTTCTAAAGCGCACTGAAAACCCACTGTGCACTTTTGT
>NC_048233.1:86948064-87108755 GCF_002007445.2 Ailuropoda melanoleuca
GCTGCTTGGCAGCCGCAGGGCCAGCTTCCCTTGTTTCTAAAGCGCACTGAAAACCCACTGTGCACTTTTGTCTGAGAATCGGGGGGAGCGTTGTGCGTGAGAGTGAGTTTCAACTTATATAGAAACGAGAGCACAGTAAGCCCCTGAGAGACACCAAGAGGGGCCAGGATACAGGATGGGAGCACAGGAGAGTCAGGAGCTAGGGTCAGGCGAGCGGGATAGGAGACGAGATCAGAGAAGGGGGTAAAGTAGGATAGTGGGCAGGGGACAGGGGACTGGCTCGGGGACCAGGTCTCTTCTGCTTTTGCTGGGACCCGAGCTGGGTGTTCCGGCGTCTGGAATCTGCATGCTCTCCCGTGGAAGATGAGGGGTATGATAGCCAGTGCTGTCCTGGGCTGGCAGGTGTGGCCGTCCAGGCTGTCCTGTACCCGTGACGGAGCCCCCCCGCCTGCTCTCTGCGTCTCTGTTTCTGTCTGAACACGCATCTCCTCGTCTTCCTGTTGCCGGCACCTCGAGGCTCTCCCGGCCCGTCTCCCGTGTGTCTCTGCAGGAAGCCGGAGGTGCTGGGCCTGCTGTCGCTGTGGGACATGGCCCGGCTGGTGAACGTGCTCATCGTGTTCCGGTTCCTGCGCATCATCCCCAGCATGAAGGTGCGCGGGCCTCTACCCCCGCCTCGCCTCCCTGCTGTCCTGCTCCCGCTGCCGCATCGCTCTAGAGTGGCTGAGCCTGGGCAGGGAGGAACCGAGACNGCCTGGGCAGGGAGGAACCGAGACGAGGACTGTCCCCCCTGGCTGCCTTGGTCCCCTTGGTCTGTGACCTCAGCCCTGCGCTGCATCTGGGTGATGCCGGAGGGCGGTTAGGAGCTTGGGAGNCAGGACTGTCCCCCTGGCTGCCTTCGTCCCCTTGGTCTGTGACCTCAGCCCTGCGCTGCATCTGGGTGATGCCGGAGGGCGGTTAGGAGCTTGGGAGCCGTCCAGCCCTGCCTTACGGACGAGGAGAGGGAGGGCTGGCGCAGGTGGGCGTGTGTGGGGCACCCGAGCCAGCTGCAGGGGGCCTTTGTGCTCTTTGGGGCCCTTGGCGTTTGTGAGGGGCAGGGGCTGGAGCCCTGGAACCAGCGTGTTCCTAGGTGTCCTCAGGTTTCCAAAAGGCCAGTGGTGTAGGCCCTTAGTGACTTCTAGTAATGAGGGGCAAAGGTGGGATGGGCCAAGGCACTCACCTCCAGGCCTCCCAGTACAGGAGTGGGGCGTATGGTTGGCTGGGGCGCCAGTCTGCAGTACTCCCGGTCCTGGTGGCTGTGACTGTCTGCAGGCCCCGTTTTCTCTTCATGTACCCACAGGGAGTGACACGAGCCTTGAGGGGAGGGGAGCCGGGTGAACAGGGCATTTAGGCCCAGTGCCTCCCAGCACAGAGGTAGACTTCGCTCTTCCTGTCCGTTTTCCTAAGAACTTTTTAGGAGAGAGGAAACCAAGGACATCAGAGCCCTTTCTGCGTGTCCAAGTCCTTCCCCTGTGCACGCCTGTCCCTTCTGCCAAGCTGTGCACCTGGGCCGTCCGGGGGTTACCTGTTAGCTGGCAGACTTGCCCATTGGCAGGTGGCCTGGGGGCCCTGGGTGCAGATGGGGGCTGCTGCACACAGACCTTCGTGCACGCCACAGGCAGGCTTGTGATCACACACGCGTGTGATCACCCTTAACCACACATAAACATGCACACCTAATCACATTCACACGATCTGACGCACGCGTCACTGCACAGCCATACGTGTAAGCACACGTGATCGCACACCTGCAGCACGACCAAGACTCAGATCACACGCACACACCGAACACGCGTGTGAGCCATGAGCGCAGTCTCGCACGTGTACACACGACGCACAACTATACATGTGAGCTACCGTGCACACGCAGTGACGCGCACACGCACGAGCATGCCGTACGCTTGCACGTAATCGCGCACATGTGCACGGTGGTTTTGTTCTGTCAACATCTAGGGTTAGGGGCTAACAGCTCAGGTGGGGTAAACGCGCGAATTGGAAAGCCTTTCTCTGGGGCTCAGGTTTGCATGTCAGGGGAGCAGCCCTCTGTAGCTGGGGTGCCTGGGTGGGTCTCTGAGCCCCTTTCTCAGACTTGATCACTCGGGCTGAGCTGGGTGCCTCAGGTCTGCGCTTCTTTGGAGCCTCCAGACCGGAGAGGAGCTAATCCAGCCTTCGTGGTCGCTGGGCTGTGTGCTCGGAGCTCCTGCTTGCTGTGGCTTCACCGAAGGGACTTGGATTGAGACACATCTGCGTCTGGGTGGATGGAGGTGTCTGTGTGTGCGGTGTATGTGAGTGTATATAGTGTGTGTCTGCCTGTGACTGGATGGAGGGATGTAGATGTGTGAGTGTGTGGGGTGTTTATGGGTGGCCGTGGGGTGCCGTACAGGTGTGTATGGGCAGGTGGCCCTGGGGTGCTCGTACAGGAGTGCATGTGGGCGGGTGGCCGTGGGGTGCTTGTACAGGAGTGTATGGGCAGGTGGCCCTGGGGTGCTCCTACAGGTGTGTATGTGGGCAGGAGGCCGTGGGGTGCACGTACAGGTGTGTATGTGGGCAGGAGGCCTTGGGGTGCACGTACAGGTGTGTATGTGGGCAGGAGGCCGTGGGGTGCTCGTACAGGTGTGTATGTGGGCAGGAGGCCGTGGGGTGCTTATACAGGTGTGTATGTGGGCGGGAGGCCGTGGGGTGCTCGTACAGGTGTGTATGTGGGCGGGTGGCCGTGGGGTGCACGTACAGGTGTGTATGGGCGGCTGACTGGCGTGTGTGCACTGGTCCTGCCTTTCCAGGTCAGGGTGAGGGCAGTAGGCAGGGTTGGTGTCACCTCAGCGCGACCAGGAAGAATAGGGTCCTGCTTTCCTTCTGTCCTCAGCTAATGGCTGTGGTGGCTAGTACCATCCTGGACCTGATCAGAAACATGCGGGCTTTTGGCGGGATCCTGGTGGTGAGTCTGGCCGGTGGGCTCTGGCCGCTGGGGGCGGGGGCGGGGGCGGGCGCACGAGAGGAGCGGGGTGTGGGTTCTGGTGAGTCTGAGCTCCGCGGGAGTCCGCGGCTGAGCCCAAGGCTGGCTGCTGTGGAGGGAGGAGGGCCCTGTGTTAGGGGCGGCTCTCGGGTTGTGTAGGCCCGGGAGGCGAACATTCCCGAGCGTGGACCTCGGGGCTGGTCTGCGGGAAGAGCTGCCCGACCACACCCCTTTCCATGCCAGAGGTCCACCGGTCACTTTTTATGTGCTCATGTATTTTGGATCGCAGACCATACTGAGACACTGATTTTAAAAAGTGTGAGAGGCACTAGGAATCCCCGGAGCCCACGTAGACCCCAAATGGGGCTGTGGTCGGTGCAGAGGGATTTTGGGAATTCCCATCCATGTTGGCTGAGAGAGAACCATGACATCCCCTGGTTCCAGACCCAGCCTTGCCACTGAGGTGCTGTTGGCTCTGCCCCGTCGCCCAGCCCAGGAAAGGGGACCCCTGGTGCTGCTCTAGGCGCGAATCCCCTCAGAGGAAACGGAGGCCCAGAGGGGACTGGGTTAGCCCAGGGCCTGTGCCCCTTCCTTTTGCCCCTGGCGTGGTGGGGATAGGTGGGGACAGCCGGTGGTAGCCTCTTTGTGGCATGAGACTGCTGGGTAGCGTTCCTTGCACATCATCTCTTGGAGAAGCCTGGCCAGTTCCTGCCACTCCCCTGGGATCCCCTTCCCCTGGGACCCCCTTCCCCTAAGACCACGCAGAGTAGGGGTCCTTCTCACCGGTCTTCCTGCCACACCTGTCCCGGAGCAGCCTCCCTTCCTTGGCTCCTGGGTCTTTCCCCTTGGCCCCCAGTTTATCTCTGTGGCTCCTCCCTCCTTCCCTCTGGGGCAGCCTGGCCTCCAGGAGACGGTACTCGGCAGGAGGAGCCCCAGCATTCTGTGTCCGTGGAGGAGGCCAGCAGTACCTGTGGCTGGGGGCAGCGTCGAGGGCTGGGCATGTGCTGCTCTGTGGGTCCCTCTGCGGGGGGCGCTGAGCATACCGGCCCTGCCCCCCAGGTGGTGTACTATGTCTTTGCCATCATGGGCATCAGCCTGTTTCGCGGGGTCATCGTGGCTCCTCCTGGAAACGGCAGGTGAGGTGGGGCCTGAGCGTGCCAGAAGGAGTGCCTCTGGGGGCGCGGAGGAGCTTGAGGCTGGGTGATGGTGTGGGGGGGGGCCCCCCGGGGGGGGGGGGGGCTCCTAGTCCCTCCTCTTGTCCCCCCTCCCTCTCCCCCCACCCGGTGCCCTCACCCAGTCTGTACTGACAGTGTTTCTGAAGTCGCCACAGCCCGCACCCCTGCACCCCATCTGGGACCCTCAGGCCACACCCCATGCTGGTAGGGGGATGCCCAGAGCCAAACATGGATCCTGCTGTCTGGAAGCTCCATTTCCCGTGCGTGTCTGCAGCTCTCGGCCTCTGGCTGCCCTCACAGCACCTCCAGAGATAGGGGGCCCTTCGTTCTTCCTCTGACTTCTCGGGGCCCAGAGGGGTCCAGCTGTGCAGGGGCTGAGGCAGTGCTGGGGCGCCCCGGTGCCCGTGTCCCGGTCCCCACCCCTGACCCAGCTTGTCGTGTCCCTGCAGCCTGGCCCCTGACAATAACTCGGCACCCTGCGGAAGCTTCGAGCAGCTGGAATACTGGGCCAATAATTTTGATGACTTTGCGGTGAGCCCTGCACCCCCTGCTCCTTGGGGCCCCTGCCCTCCTGTCGCACACCCCCTGCCCCTCTGGACCCTGTGTCTGCTGTCCCGCAGGCCGCCCTCATCACTCTGTGGAACGTGATGGTGGTGAACAACTGGCAGGTGTTCCTGGATGCCTATCGGCGCTACTCGGGCCCGTGAGTGACCCCGGCTGGCAGGGCACTCCCCATCACAGTGCAGTGTGAGCCCAGAGGGTGGCGGTGCAAGTTGTGGGCCGTTGCCAGTGACTGGATTTACCCCTCTTGGGGATTGCTGGGGTGTGGCTTCTGGAGACTTCCCCCGGTGCTGCGAGCCCTGGAGGCAGGCTGAGGGAAGGAGAGCCTGGAGCTTGGAGAGCTCAGCCCCGCCCCACGGGTGGTCCTGGGTTTGAATCCCAGCTGCCCCTCTCACTGGCCATGTTACCTTGGCGAAAGCCTTGGTCGGGTTGTCTCGAAAACGGGAATGGGAGTGTCACAGAGTTCCCGGGCGCACTCACGGAGTGCTGCTGTGTGCATCAGTCGTCGTCGTGTCCCATCTTGCACTGCTCACGGCGGGCCACGGCTGGCCTTTTTGCCTCCGCAGGTGGTCGAAGATCTACTTTGTGTCGTGGTGGCTGGTGTCGTCTGTCATCTGGGTCAACCTGTTTCTGGCTCTGATTCTGGAGGTATGCGAGATCCCTGCTGGGGCTGCCTCGGGTGGTTTCTCATTTGCTGAGGACGGCATGGGGTTGCCGACCAGCCCCACCTGGACTGGCCGTGCTGGGTTCTGGCCTAGTGCTGCTCACCCTGGCTGCTGGGAGCCTCTTAGCGTGCCCTTGGCATTTGACTTGTGGGGGTGCTCAGCCCCTGGGTGGGGCTGGGGGAGGCCCATCAGGCATCTGGCTCCTACAGGAGTGGGCGGCCTTGCAGGGCCCTGGCTCCCAGCATCCGGGAAGGGTCCACTCCCTGCAGTGGATGCCTGGCCAACACCGGAGGGGAAAAGGCTGGTTCATGTGGGGCTCACACCCACTGGCCACCCTTTCCTCCTGCTTGCCAGAATTTTCTTCACAAGTGGGACCGCCGTAGTCACCTGCAGTCCCTTGCTGGGGACCCGGATACCACTTACCAGATGAGCGTGGAGCTGTTGTTCAGGTGCGTGGAGGAGGAAGGGGCTTCTGCTCTGGGGGAAGGGAGGGCGAGGTGGGGGGGCGGGTGGGTGTCCTCTGTGACAGCGACACTCCCTCCGCCAGCTCTGAGCTGGGATCAGGGTCTGGGCTTCCTGTGCTCCTGCTCCCAGGGCTGTGAGCTCTGTCCTGCTCTTTGATGAGGACGTTTAAGACAACGTTCTCAGGTTCTGGTAGTCTCCAGGGGATTCTGTTGGTGGATGGAGGCAGGTGGCCCTTGCTTCCCTGCGGTGACTTCGAAAGTCCTTCCTCTGCTGGTGCAGGACAGTGGTGGTTGCCCGGAGAGCTGCGGCCACCCTTTCCCTCTATGTGTTATAGCAGCCCCTCTGCACTGCCCCGCCGGCCAGCGTGGAGGGCCGCCCTCCTGGGCTTTTAGGAACTCCGTGCACACATCCGGGAGATGGACCTAGGTCCCCGTGCTCAGTTGTGCACATGTCTGATGATTCCTCAGTGGGGAGCAGGGCTGCACGGCCTCCTGGAGGTGCCTAAGTCCCTCTCTCTCCAGAGCTCCCTGGACATCTTCTCCCCGATTCCACAGGGACGTCCTGGAGGAGCCGGCGGAGGAGGAGCTGATGGAGAAGCTGAGCCATCATCCGCACCTGCAACTGTGCAGGTGACGCCCAGGTGCGCCGTCCCGGCAAGGGCGGCAGAGGGCCATGTGGCGTCAGGATGGACGCCAGTTGTGGGAGGAGGCAGCTGCAGCCTGGAAGGAGAGACTTTCCCTTGGACGGACGGATGGATGGACAGACAGACAGAACTACTCCACCCGCCTGAGGCTGGGGCAGAGAGCCCTGGGTCGCCGCCGAACCAGACTACCAACTACCACCAGCTTTTCTTTGCGCCACATCAGAGCAGGCCACCTGTGCTCTGCGTGGTGCACACCACTGTCCTGTAAGCTGCTTCGGTGAGACTTTGGCTTCTCTAAATACTGGAAGAGCGTCACTCCACAGGGGCGTTTACACGACCGTCTGAGACGCAGGAAGCAGCGGCCTTCCTTTCGGGCCCTGTGATTTCCATGGTGCCTTCACTGCTGGTGGCCTTCAGGGACCAGAGGCCCGCCTGGGGCCTGCACAGGCCAACCGGCAGCTTTCCAGGGCATTGAGTAGGGATGCTGATGGTTTTACATGAGGGGAATCTCAACTGTTTTATTATTTTATGGCTCGTGTGAGTGTGATTGGGTGTATTTCTTTATGGGTCAGAATGCCAATAATATTTATCCTGAAGTCTTGTAAAGAATGGGGTCATCATTCTTATTGGGACACAACTCCAGTCCTTCTCTGGAACAGGGTGGCCAGGTAAGGTTGTTCAGGTTGTGCACTACAAACCTGGCTGCAAAGGTGTGTCAAGCCACCGGACGTCTCCCTAAGGTGAGGGGTATCTTTTTCTAATTTGTATAAAGGCTCGTATGCGCTGGTGGTGGCTCTCCCTTACGTGTCCATGGGTCTGTGGCAGAGGAGACTTCTAGGTCGGGGAGGAGGGAAAGCGAATAATGTACAGCTGGCCACATTGCCGCTTGAGCCACGGTGGGTCCAGATAAACGGTTTTCTCATTTCGAGGGCCGACTCGAGTGATGGGTGGGAGCTCCTGGAGGTCTCTGTTGAGAAGGACTGGAAGCCTCATGGACAGTAATGCTGGGATAGGTTAGCAGTGTCTGCTGTGGGTACTGATTTGGTGGGGGTGGGGGGAAACAAGAGCATGGGTGCTGACTCCACTGCGGGAAGTGATCACCTGGGAGGTGATCGCCTCCGTTTTCCCAGCTTGTCTGGGAAGTGGGATTAGAGGAAAGTAACTAGAAAAAGGAACTTCTGAGGTGTCAAGAAACCCCAGTGCTCGGGGTTATGTTTCATGTACCCATGAACATTATAGTTTCTGATATTGGAGTTTGCCTGCGATCCTGGGCATTGACATGCTTCCCTTCAGGTTTGGGGCATCTTTGGGTGTAGTGAGGACACTCCCTGACCTGTTCCCTCTGCAGGCTCCTTAGAATCTGGGAAGGCTGGTTTTGGGCGGGGAGCACCTCGTGGAGCAGTGGGTTAGAAGTCTGCACCCAGCTTGCCTTGCAGAGCCCTGCTTGCCCCGGGGGCAGGGGTTAACCCCCCCCCCCCCCCCCNCCCCCCGTTAGCTGCTGTGTGCCCCCACTGTACCACCACCCCCTCAGCCTCTGTCCCCAAGGTCCGAGCGCCATCTGGTGGCAGGATTGGATTCACTTTCAATGCATGCTGGACCCCATGACCCTCAGGGAGCGCTCACTGCTTTTCCCAGGCCATGGAGGTGGGGAGCCTGGCCTCACTCTCAGGGTTCAGGCTCGGCCACTTGCAGTGAGCCTCGTTCCAGTGGGCACTTGCCAGGTGGGGTGTCATTTTCTGCCCTGCCTTGTGTAGGTCCCTGAAGTCTTCTGCCTTCCTGTTTCCTGGCTTGTGTGCAGAGAAGCCCCCTCTGATGCTTACCGTCACATGGTACAGAGTTCTGGAGGACCCACATTGGACTCTGGCAGACCGTGCTGTTCAGAGGCTGGCTCTGCCCTCGGGATGGGTAACCAAAGGTGGGGCCATTGAGCTGGTGTCTTCCGACCACAAGCTGGTGTTTCTTGGATGCTCTGGGGGGCACTGACTATCCCCTCTGTCAGTTTCAGATGGTATCGGTTTCCAAGCCTTTGTCCCTGGGCTGAATTCACAGTTGAGCTGGGGCTCAGGTTTTGATTAAGGGGAGCAGGGCTGGTGGGGGTCTCCTGGTGTGCAGTGCTCCTGGTGTCCCCCATCCTGTCCCCAGCCGGATGCTGCACTGGGTGAGATCCATTTGAGAAAGAACGTGCTCACATCTCTTAAATAAACCCTTGCAGCTCTGGTGGGGGTCATGCTGTTTTCTGTGGCTGTGGGGGCTCTGGCCACCCCTCCGCACTCTGGCTGGGCATGATATGTGCAGGGGGCTCAGCCCCGCTGGACCCTGGAGTCACCTAGGGCCATGCAGGAGTCTGGGACACCTGGAGTGGTATCCCTGCCCCCACTGGGGAGCCCCTGGAAGGACACAGTTGCCATTTCTGGGGCTGGGGGGTGGGGAGGTCATGAGTTGGCCCATGTTTAACGACAGCACGGAAGCAGCTGCAGACTTAGGGAAAAGTTGCAAGTAGAGCTTTCTTCCGGAATCAGTGGAGGGGAAGTTGTGGTTCCGGTGCCCTTCACCGTCCGTGCTTTGGGGGGCCTGCAACAGAAGGCACACTGGGCCGGGTTCACCACGGGTTCCTGCTGGCTGGTGCTCGGTGTGTTCACGGCGTTCTGAGCCTCCAGTTCGGTCCCCCGGCCCCCCGGGGTTTCCTGTAATCTTCCTGGACAGGTGACCTCAGCACTCTTGAAGGTCAGCGAGTGACTGTGTAGGAAGGTCCCCGGGTCGGGTTTATGCGAGGTGTCCTCATGAGCTTGAGTCTGCGGTGTTTGTAGGAATATTCCAGAAGCGCATCCCGGCGGGTGGTGTGAAATTTCCGTTTGCCCTGTGGCTGGTGCCTACCCTGTCCCTTGGTGGCGGCCGTGGCGGCCGGGCTGCCCAGCGGGAAGTTGCTCCTTCTCCCTTTGTGGTGAAGGGGGTGGTTTGAAGCCATGTGAGCATCTGCCTCGCCAAACTTCCTTCAGTTTCTTCTCCCTCCCGCACTCGTGTGTGTGCACCATGCTTCCTTCCATTCGGTGCGTTACGTGTCGGCTCTTGCTGTATTTCATTTCATGCTCAGGTTCTCCTTTGGCCAGCGGGAACTGCTTCATCCAGCTTGTGTGTCCATTTGCTAGGTACCGGCCATCTTTTGAACGCCTCTTTGCTTTCTGGCGTGAAAAGATGTTCCGGGCTCATGTTGCACTTTCTCTGCCCCAGCCCTGGAAGCAGCCGTTGCTCCAAGGGCCCCTGCTCCTTTAGCAAGAATAGCACCTAGGAACCAAGATGAGGGTGTGCGTTGTGCCTGCCGCTGCCGGGGTATCGGTGTGCCCCGGCTCTCTTGGAGCATAGAGCTAGGGAGCATGTGCATGCATCTCTCTGTCCATCTGTCTGTCTATCCATCTGTTAGTTCGTCCATCCATCCGTCCATCTGTCTTTTGGTCCATCTATCATTCATCCATCCATCTATCCATCTATCCATTGTGTGTCTGTCCCTCTGTCCATCCATCCGTTCATCTGTCCATCGATCTGTCCATCCATTCATCCATCCGTCCGTCCATCCATCCATCCATTGGTCCATCCATCCATCCATCCATCCATCCTATCTATTGACAACCATGAGATTACGCTAGTACCTCCATTTTCAAACCAACACCACGGGGCACATCCGGTTTTCTTTCTGTGTGGTTGTAACCCTTTTTTTCTGAGTGGTTCCTGTTCTCCTTCATCTGTGCACTCGGTAGTTCTCCTGTAAATACTCATCTCCCATTGCTGCTGCCATCCCCGCCCCACAGAGATGCCCTTCTCACCCCACGTGGGTGCCCTTTGGATGCCCTCCAACCACAAACCTCCAGGAAAGAGCTTTCCAGATGGAGAGATGGTACTGTCAGGCCCTTTAAAATTAGGAATAGCAAAATTACAACCTGGCCAGCTCATTAAAACCAAATAAATAAGTTAAAAAAGTAAACATTAGAAGAAATATTTCTCTTTATTCACAAATAACATGATTGTCCATATAGAAAGGCTAAAATTATTGAATAGTGAGAATTCGGCAAAATGGCTTGCTATAAGATTAATACACTGAAATCAATTACTTTTCTAAACATTAGCAATAAACTCTGATAAGTTTCTTTTAAAAGATACCAAAAGAAGTACTATTTACATGACAATAAAATTTTCAAGGCCCTTAAAGATACATTGAACAAGAGATGTTCAAGGCCGATATACAGAAAACTATAAAATGTCATTAATGTCCAGGATTGTGGACTCGAGGGGAGCATGCTAGGTATCCAGTTACTGCATGGTGACCTCGGACACTCCACGCTTACCTGCTCGTGGCTCTGCAGCCCCGGCCTCGCTGGGCCCTCTTCATGGCCGGGCTGGGGCTGTGCTCCACCTGGGTTCTCTGGGAAGAGCCCTCGCCTACGCTCATTCAGGTCATCAGCCGAATTCCGAGGCAAAAGGGCTGAGGCTGTAGGTAATAGCCCTTGATGTGACCCCATTTCCTCATTGGCTGTCCATGGAGGGTGCCTCTTAGGAACTGGAGGCTGCCTGCGTTCTCTGCCACATGGCCCCTAGTCCTCAGTCAGCAACAGAGGACCTGCTGCGAATCCAATCCCTCACCCTTCACGCCTCTCCTCCAGGAAGAGCCGTGACCCTTTACAGACTCACCTGATTAGGTCAGGCCCACCGGGATACTCTCCCTTTCTTGAAGTCAGCTGTGTTGAAATCAGCACCAACCCCAGGAGTGACTGTGGCATCATAGTCATGGGTCCACCCACGCCCGGCGGGAGGAGCTTATAGAAGGGTGAGGGTCACTGGGGGTCATCTCAGAATTCTGCCTACTATGATTGTCCTGTTCATGACCAGAAAGAGTTGATGTTAACATGTCCGTCTTCCCCAATCAATCCATGGATCTGTTAACATTCTAAACATAATGCAGATCTTTTCAACAACGTTTGATGAACTGATTGAAAAATTTACATGAAACCTAACATGCAAAAAATAGCCGTGTCACTTCTATGGGACAATTTGGTTGAGGACCTTGTTCTGCCAGCGTTCTGGACTCACTGAAGCTACGGTGACCAGGACAGCCTGACCCTGGTGCTGGGGCCAATGGAGGGATGGAATGAAGAGCCCAGAAATGCCAGCAGCGAGGGGCTGGGGCATCTGGGAGGCCCCGTACGCCCCCGGGGCCAGAGTGGCCTCGGTCAGCGTCTGCGTGGGCTTTCCGCCGGGCTGGCAGGTGCAGAGGCGCGGTGGCCATGGCCCAGCCGGCCAAGCCGGCAGCTGGACGGGGTCCAGGACCTGGGCCAGGGACCTGGGAGTGGGCTCTTAGCAAGCGGTTTGGGGCCTTTCATGTGGTCTCATCTGCTCAGCACAGCAGGGAGGAATCTTGTCTTTCACCAAAACAGCCAGGTTTTGGTTTTCTGCCTCAGAGATAATTGGTGGTTCCTATTATTAAAAGGTTAGAACAATTCATTGTTTTTTTTTTTTTTTTGAAGGAAAGTGGAAGGCAGGCACACTGTGCTGCTCTTAAAAATTTAAGAAGGGGGCGTGGGGCTCGACAATGCCCCTCACATCAAAGTGGCCAGCAGACGCCTGGGCAGGGTGCAGGCAGCCCAACCCCAGCCCACTGATCACACCGGGGGGCCCCAGCCATTCTGGTAACACAATTGGAGCCACACCCGGGCGGCGGGCCCACACCTGCAGGGATCTGGGCGGCCCGGCTGCTGTCCTTGGTTTGACAGCAGTTGGCTAATCCGCATCTGGGCCCCGGTGACACCTGTCGCCAGGTGAGCCAGACCTGCCTTGCCCGCCTCCCCTGCCTTCCCTTTTTCCTCTCAGCTAATGGGCAGGTGGATGGGGCCCACTAAGACCGGACTTCGTGGTGGAGGAGACCATCCTGGAGCGGGAGGCACGGGGCCAGCAGCTCTCAGGCTCCTCCAGATGAGGCTTGCCCGAACAGAGCTGTGGGCTGCAGCCTAGGCGGTCTGATTTGGGTGACCTGGGGTCAGGGGGCGAGGAACCTGAATTTCTAATAATTTCCGAGGGGATGTTGCTGCGGTCTAGAGACCAGGGTTCGAGAACAGCTGGCTCGGACAGAGTGAGGTTTCTCCCTCTTCGTCTGCTTGCTCTCCACATTGTTGCTGTTGGTGGATTGTAAAGCAATACTTAGTGGACGCAATTACAGAAAGGACCCCTTTCTGAGTGGACCCCTCCGGCTTCTCTCCAGGCGGGCAGAGTCCAGGCAGCACATTGTCTCCCTGCCATCCCACCCCCTTTTCTGTTGCCTGGATTCTGGGTCTGTGTGCAAACTGCACACCCGGACATGGAGAACCTGGCTGCATCCCAAGCCAGACAAGAGCCCTGCCCAGGCTTGGGGGGTGGGTGTGGCGGGCAGGGACACCAACAAGGGCCCTGGTCCTGCCTCCATGGGGGTCCTGCCACCCTCCCGCAGCAACATGACCGTACGCTCGCTCTCCTTGCTGTTCCCCCGCCCTGTGGGGCAGTGGGTGTTTTTGTTCCTTCCTCTGTCCCCAGGGCCTGTGCTGCTTGTGTGTGGCTGGTGCTTGGTGAGGATCTGTGAGGGAGAGAATCTGTAGTGATTGCTGCCATTGGACTCCGGGAAACACAGATGTCATCTTGCCTCAGACACTCGCATTCCCTCTAGAAATATGCACCACGGGCTGCGATCCACCAGGCACGCACATAAAATGGGATGAAAACAGAAAAGGCGGGGGCCAGGAGCGGGAGGAAGAGGCTGCACGTATGCCCGAGGAGGACCCGCTCCTGCTGCAGGCCAGCGTGGAGCTCCCCCGCAGCCTTTGGGAAAAGGGGAACAGGTTTCTCTGCCAGAGGAGGCCTCAGGCTGCTGGTTGGTGGGAGGCTGGGCTGGGGTGGAGGCGAGCAGCCTGCGACCCACAGCCTTGCTGTTGTCATCTTGTTTCCAGGTCTCGTTGAGGGGGCCCCACGAGGGGAAGGATGTGAAAGCAGTGAACACGTAAGGGGACTGTCGAGAGGCCACAGCAGCAGTGGTAATTAAGGTAATGAAGAGCCACCATTTGAGTGCCGGCTCTCCCTGTGCTTTTCTGAGCACTTTATGAGGCAGGGTGATGGCTTGTTTCATCCCGTGGAGTCATGGGCTAGGGTGGCACTGATGGATGGGGAAACCGAGGCTCAGAGAGGCTGAGGCCATCTGGCTGCTCACTACATTGCCTCCCCCGGCCCGGCCTCTGCTGTGTTGTCTCCCCCCCCGCCCCGCGGCACATCAGCAAGGGGACGTGAGCGCCGTGTGCCTGAGACAAGTTATTTGTAGGGCTACCACCGCAGCGTCAGACCGTCCTTCCCTGCACACAGGAGGGTCCCATCAGTCCCCACGGGATGTGGGAGGTGATAGGTATGACCAGGGTGCCTCGGGGGCAGGCTGGGCTGCTCGTGACTTTCTCCCCACTTAGCCACCATCCAGAGAGGCTGCGGCCACCTGATCTGGGCCCCACCCGCTGCACACTGTGACCTTGACGTGCGGTTAGCCTCCCGGAGCACCCGCTCCCTCGACTGGAAAGGAGGTGGGGGGCTGCTGCCATGAATGATGACACCGAGGAAGCTGATGTGCTGACCCCGGTGGGCTTTCGAACTTCAGACCTGTGGTTCAATCTCGGAGCTCCTTGTAGGTGGGGAAACTGAGGCACAAGATGATTTTATATATATATATATATATATATATATATATGTATGTATATTTTTTTCTTTTAGGAGCCTGTCCTGACAGGCGGCACGGTGGACAGTGCACACAAGTCTGTCATGAGGGCAAGTTCCCTTGGCCCCAGGGAGCCCCGTGCCAGGCTTGACAGAACCTTGGTTTTTATCTGATGAGTGCCGATACCCAGCTGCTCAGCACATGGGCCCACGGTCGGTGCAGGCACCCCACAGTAACCCGGATTTCACAGGGGCCCCGATTCAGGACATGGAAGCACAGTCTGCTCCGCTGGTCAGTCTGGAGGCCCTCGCTGGTGTCCCACCGCTTCTGTGCAGGGATGGAAGGAAGCTGGGTGAGGGCAGCCCAAGGGCCTTGGGTCGAGGTCGGGGGTGGCATGACCGATGGTGTGCAGAACCGAGTGGGGAGGGTGGAGGTGGGCAGTCACAGCAAAGGCTGGCGGCCCCGTGGGGCCCTTGTGGCCACTCGGGGTTGCAGTCACGCCATCCCCCTCCCTGTGCCTCTTGCTTCCCGTCTGGCGCACCAAGAGCCGGCCCCCACAGTGGGACCCTGGGGAGAAGAGATTTGGGACAAAGGGGGCAGTTTCCCAGGAGGGGACCAGGTCAGAGCCTACTCTGGGATTCTGTCTGGCCGCTCGTCTGCTGGGTCCCTCCCACTGGCCAGCACCTCCAGCGACAGGGGCTGTGCCTGTCCGTGGGTATGACACTTGCTGCTGGAGACCTTGGACAGGTCTCCACACAGCTCCATCACAGTGTCCTCTCTGTGTCCCCCCATGACCCCCCATGTGACCCGCCTCCGGGCCCAGGAAGCCTCCGGTGTTCCTTGCCCCATGGACTGCAGGCTGGGATTGCTGCCCTGCTGCCCTGGCGTCGGTCACTGTCCCCAGCAGCCCTCAAGTTGATCCCGAGCCCGGCACGGCATGTGGTGTTGGCAGCTGGGGGGGGCACCTCAGTGGCGAAAGCCCTACCCCTTCCCCTCTGGGCACTTTCGCTCTCCTGGGAGGGAGAGGGCTTCCGAGCCGGGGAGCTGGTGTTTATCCATTTCTTTGGTCACTTCTGTTCACGCCGGAAGGGCTCCGTCTCCGGATGTCACGCCTCTTGTGTTCAGGTGGAATGTCGTGGATCGCGTCCCGCTGTGGTGTGTTTGCCTAGAAGCAAACCCAGCGACGTTTGAGCCTGTCGATCTCTCCTCTCGATGGTGCCAGCGTGGGTGGCTTGTCCCTCTGGGTTGCAGTATTTCAGACTCGTGTGCTGACCTTCTACACTGAGAAAGATGTTTAAGGAAGGACAGGACGTCTACTGTGCGCCCCCATGTCCAGGCAGGAGGTGGACTGTGGAAAAAGTTGACACGAGCAGCTTCAAAACAAACTGCAAAGTTCTTGATTGGACAGTCGGTTGTCGTTTGTAGCCCTTGTGGTGCCAGGGGGCCTCGGGCAGCTGCCGAATCTGTGGCCCCTTCGTAGGAAAAGGTCTTTGAGCCGTAACCTAAAACATGTGGAAGTACAAGGGGAATAATTGTATTGAAAAAGTGCTAACACAATATTAATAAATCCAAACGTGGGACAGAGGAGATCCGCAACCTGCCCCAAGTTCAAAACAACATTTTGGGATGTTGACACGGGCGGCCATGTGATAGGAGAGTAGCTGTGATTTATGCTGGGGAAGGGCAAGAGCTCTCACTGACCCCTGGTTCATGGCTGGTCCGTGCTGTGATTTGGTTTTCCCACCCAAGTCCCCAGCTCTCCGGAACCACAGAGGTCCCTGTTGATTTCCTGCTGGGACTCCCTGCCCCCTTCCCCTGGGTATGGTGGCACAAGAACTTAGTTCTGATTTCAGCCAAGGCTGGGGCGGCGACCCCAACCCCCTGGCCAGGAAGCCTCCCTGGCGCCCCCATCTGAATGAACCCCTCCTGCTCCCACCACGTTTTCTATCTGTTCCAGCACTGACCCCACCCATGTCACAAGTGCCTGGGGGCCTGTGAGCCCCCAGGGTCCTGGAGGGTCTCAAGCCTCCTGCATCCCAAATGAATGAAATAAATCCCAACGGATGTGACACCTGAGCCAACCCAAACGGAGGCCGTAGTGTGCATGGATCTGTGAGTCAAGAAGGGATGTTTTGTGGTTTCATTTCAGTGGCTCCCAGATGTGGGCTGTATCAGAACCCCTGGGGGACTTGTGGAACCCAGATCGCTGGGCCCCACTGGAGGCCAGCCTGGGAATGTGCATTTGTAGGGTGATGCTAACACTGCTGGCCAGGGGCAGGCACTCACTGGGGGTGCCCCCTCCTGGAACCACTGTAGGGGGATCAGTGGAAGCCCCCCAAAGTCCAAGTCCTAGCCCCCCGTACCTGCGAATGTGAACTCATGTGGAAAGAAGGTTTGGCAGGTGTAATTATGTTAAGGATCTTGAGATGAGATCCTACCCTCTTTGGAGTGGGCTCTAGATGGAATGACAGGTGTCCGTGTAAGGAGAGAATACAGATGTGGGAGGGACCACGGAGTGACCACGAAGGCAGTGGTGGGAGGGATGGGGCCACAAGCCCAGGGACGCCTGGAGGCTGCAGGTGCTGGGGCAGGAGGGACCCTGCCCCAGAGCTTCCAGAAAGAGCGCCGTGCCCATACCTTGATTTCTGACCTCTGGCCAGAAGTGGGAGGGAATCCGTTTGTTGTTTGTGGTCATTTGTCACAGCAGCCCCAGGACACTTGCACAGCCCCTGACAAGTGCTAATTAGTGGTGCTTTTGTTTTTGCTGAGCTCCACGAAGCCTCAGATGTTGAGCTCCAGACCCGTGCAAGGGGACCAGTGCTGAAGGGAAGGAGCAGCGTGGGTGATGTCCTGTGCTGCTCCTCGCTCTTCTCCCAGAGGTGACCCAGAGCAGCTTCGAGAACACATGTAGGCCCACACTGCCCGGGTCCGGGGCTCTCGTTAGGGCTGCAGTCCAGGGAGCCAGAGAGGGCATCTCCTTGGGCTTGTTTGGAACTGGAGGCTCCGAGGCGAGGTCTGGCTGGGGAGGCCACTGGGCAGGGGCTGTGCTGTGGTGACTTTCCTCAGGGCCGTAGCACAAACCTAACAGCCTGCTCTGGGCCCAAAGGGGGGGGTCTGTGGGGAGGCATGTGACCACATGGTGGGGAGTGATCCAGCCACCCAAGGGCCACCAGCCGTCCTGGTGTGGCTCCGTAAGCCAAAGTGGCCGAGGGCTCCAAGGAGGCCCCTGACTGGCTGACAAGTGTGCTAGTTGACAGCCGAGCGGGCTTGGAGGTCACAGGGCTTGGGCCCAGCTCCGCAGAAACCGGCTTTGTGGTGGCCCCTTCTCTCCATGGCCCTTAGTGTCGTTAGTATGAGCTGGGGTGGCTGTGGCCTCAAGGGGCTGTGGGACTCAGAGAGGTTGGGGCAAGGAGATGGCCTCACACCACGCCTGGCATTTCCCCTCGATGCCGCTGGTGCAGAGGGAGGAACTGGGGCTATGGACAAGCTCCCTGGCATCGCTGTGGCCTGTGAGCTGCTCTCTGTACCTCCCCTTGGCTCCCGCCAGGCCGGTCTCCCTCCCCACTGGGTGCCGGGCCCTGATGCTCCCCTTGTTTCTGGGGTGAGGTGGGCGCCTTCTGAGGAAGCCCTGGAGCAGCACCCCCTCATGCCCCCTGGAGGAGGTGCTCACAGAGAGACAGCACAGTGCAGACCCAGCACCCGAGGATGGGCTTCAATGCCCCAGCTGGGGAAGGGCTTCCTGTGGTCCTGGCCGGCCACCTTGTCAGTCCCCTGGACACCTGCAGGCCAGCTTCGGTGACAGGAAATGTGGGTTCTTCATGCTGCCCCTGATGGGAGGGCGCTGGGGGCCCCAGAGGTGATTTGCATACAGGTGAGGGCCCAAGACCGAGGTGGGTGCCCAGAGGCAGAGCCAGGTAGGATGCACACACCCGGAGGGAGGCTGCCAGGCACATGTGCAGTACCGGGGGTGGCCAGCGGGAGGCAGCAGAGCTCCAGCAGCAGCAGGCGTACCCTCGGGCCGACCCTCCCTCCCTAACTCCAACCCCCGGGGGGGTTAGGGACAGTTACCCCTCTCTGGAACTTCCTTCCCTCCCTTCTCTGCAAAGGTGTGTCCTCCTCCCACAGACTTCGTCGACTCCCAGGCCCGTGCTGGGGACAGCCTCGGCTGCCTCCGTCAGGGTGCTCTCTTCACTATTTTAAGTGGCCTAAGGGACGTGTGGGACCTGTGTGCCCACAGTGTCCTGGGCCTGCTGAGTCTGCACAGACGTTTGCTGAATGTTTCCGGTGCAGAGGGCAACCTGGCCCGCTGGAGGGTGGGCGGGCGGTTGGCAGCGCTAGTGCGGTGGGCCAGCTCCCCTTGGAGCCAGTGGACCCTCGGGGGGCAGGGCGCTGGCTCGGTGCTCTCCGGAGGAGGGTACCCCTCTGGCTGGGTCTGGAGGTCCAGCCCGCTAGCCACCATGGAGGCAGCTCGGAATCCCTTCACCCCGGGTGGGGACACTTCTGTGACCCTTCTCGTGCCCACATCTGATGTCCCCAGAGGGAATCTGGGTGTTGGGGTGGGTGGGTGGCATGGGTCTCTCCTGGGTCATCTGTTGTGGCTCAGAAGACCTTGCACTTCTGTGGACACTCTGTTCACGTGGTCCTGTTTGTCTAGAAGTCCGCCTCTCTGTGGGCGTCCCCCCATCCCACATCTCTTTAGCATGACCCCTCCCCACAGCTACTTGAGCATGTGCCCCAGGGCCTTTACACATGTCATCACCCCCATCCTGACAGGATGTCAGACCTCGCCCCGCCCTCCCCAGCCCGCCTTGACTTTCTCTTGTCCTGTCCCCACGCTCTGCTTGTCAGGAGTGGCATCTACTCTGTTGACAGTTTCCCCTTCCTGGAATGTCAACTCCACAAGGGCAAGGACTGTGTCTTAGTTACTGCTGAGTCCCGAGTACCTCAGAATACCACCTGGCACGTAGTAGGTGCTCCATGAATTCCTGGTGGCTAAGTGAACAGACGAATGATCGTGGGGACGCCTGACCCCAGGCCAGCCCCCAAGGCCTCCCCACTCTGCCTCTGAGCAACCAGGGGGTGGGGGTGAGAGGGCAGAGCTCTCCCTACCTCTGGGGGGTGCGTGTGGCCACCTGGCCCAGGCAGGGTCAGGCCAGAAAGCGTCTCCGGTTGTGCGCCAGGGCTGTGCGTCCTGCACTTGGACGTGGGGTCTGCTGGGCCTCTTGCAGAAGGGGCTGTTGTCAACTGGGCCTGGGGCTCAAGCACCGTCATACCTGGTTAGCAGAGGGACGGGCTGAGAGGTGAGCGTGGCACTCCGCTCCCCTAGGTGCCAGACAACAGGTGGTCCAGGAGACCCTGGAGGGGGCCCTGGTGATAGTCTGGCCGGCTCAGTTCCTGTGCGTGGGAGGGGGTGCTATGGGGGTGCACCCAGGCCCTGGAAGAGTGGGCTCAGGGGTACCTAGGACATAGCTAGGACGACAGACCCTGAGGAAACAAGGGGACAGATCCCTTCTCTTCTCTGTCCAGAGCCATCCCCTCCTGAGGCCAGGTGCTGCAGGGACAATGACAAGGAGGGGAGTGGAAGGGGCCTAAAACCATATCCTTGGAAAAAATGACCAAATAAGCCTCTGGTGCTGGGCCAGCCTCAGTGCATACCCCGAGGGAACCCTGGATTCCGCTCCCTCTGTGGGGTAGTGCGCCATGCACGCTCATGCATTCTCATTTCTGTCTCACAGGGGACAACTGAGGCTCAGAACATTCTGGAATAGCCCCCGTGCATGTCTGGGCTTCCTGTTTCCAGAAACCAAAGTGCTGGCCACTGTAATGGACAAAAGGAATTACAGTTATGTCAGGGTCTGCCCGGGGCTAAGAGCTATCCCAGTGAGGACAGGGAGACCGGCGTTAGCTCAGAACCTGGGGCCCCTCGTCACCGCCGGAGGTGTCCGAAGGCGGTGTGCGGCGATGGGATGTGGAAAACGGGCAGATTCTCATTCCAGAGCCCCAGGCAGGCTGGCCGCAGGCAGGGGACAGGCCCGCCACGCAGTCAGCTCTAGGGCTCGAGGAAGGCCTCGCAGGCCCCTGCTCTGGGAAACAATCTCACTCTGATCAGGTGCCTTTGGCATTTTTTTTGAGAGGCCAAGAATGTGTTTAGGGGCACTGGGGGCCCTATGGTCTTGCTTTCCACCAGGCACATAGTTTTGCCGCATAACTAAAAGGCAGTGACTCTGCGGGACCACACGGCAGGGAAGGTATGCGGGACGGGCCCTCTGCTCTGGCCCGGCGGCGGTGGACGGCGGCCAGGGGAGGGGAACTGCAGGCCAGACACCTGGAGCGGGGAGTGGACGGGGGCGGGGGGAGGAGAGAAGGGCCCCTCCTGGCAGGAGGGCCACGCTCGGCTGGCTGTGAGCAGGGAGCGTGCCCCAGAATGGCCACCCTTCAAGGCTCCAGGATCTGTGCTCCTTGGTGGAGCCCTCGGGGATCTCGTTTTCTCTTTTCTCCCCCAGAACAAAATGCAGCCACATCCCCAGTTTATAGATAACGTGGCAGGAATAGGAGGAACACGTGTCGGGGGGATGACCGGCATGGCCCCTCCTCCAGACACAGGGAGCTGGGGTGTCGTACTAACTTCCTGGGGTGGCTGTGACACGTGCCACAGACAGGGTGACTTTAAACAACAGAGATTGGGTCTCCCCCAGTCTGGAGGCCAGAGAGAAGTCCGAGATCTTGGTGTCAGTGGGGTTGCCTCCCTCCAGAGGCTTTAGGGGAGAGTACTTCCTGCCCCTTCCAACTTTTGGGGGCCCCATCCCCACAACCCCCACCTCCGTGGCCACGTGGCCCCTTCCCTGCATGTGTCTTTCCGATAAGAACAGCAGTCACTGGGTTAAAGGCCCATGCTCCTCAGTGTGAAGACCCTGCTTCCACAGAAGTTCACACTCTGAGGTTCCACCTGGATGTGAATGGGGGGGGCGCAATTCAACCCAGCAGGGGGGTTTTCTCTCGGATGAGCGTTCACCAGTAGCAGCTCTTCTCCTGGCTTCTCATAGTGGACGCCTCAGCCCAGCCATGTCTCCAGCGGCCCCACGCTGGACATTAGGAGGACGGAGAGCAGAAAGGGTGCAGAAATGAGGGGACGGCGGCAGGGGTGGACTTTGGTGACCCGTTTGGGTTTCGGTCCTGGTCTTGCCAGCTGGTAGCTGTTTGACTTCAGGGGAGTTACTGAACCCACTTGGGCCTCAGTATCTGCGTCTGTGAAATGGATCTGTTGTTCTTCTCCACCGCACTGGTGTCACTTGCTGATTCTCTGGAAAGGACAGAGAAGAGACCCGGGAGCAGGGTCTTTGGGAACAGCCGAGGGTCCCAGTGCTGCCGCCCACTGGCTGCACAAACCCTTTTCACCTTGGTTGCTTTCTCTGCAGGAGGGGGATGTCCTTACCTGGCCGGCTTGCAGTGAGGACAGGTGAGAGGTGAGCGGGAAGGCGAACGTGGAGCCAGCCGTCCACACAGCTCGGCCCGGCTGGGTGTGCAGCCCTGGGCCCCCCCCCCCTTGGAGATGGTTAAGGAGAGTCTTGCAGATTTTGATCCCCCATCCCCCTGTTGACTTTGGTCCCCACACAGGTTTTACTGGCGTTGTTCACGGCCAGTGCCATCAAGACAAACCTGGGGCACAATTCTGTGTATCAGCCACATCCGGAGATGAAATGGGTCATGGATGGGCCGCGGACGAGTCTGGAGTGGCCGAGGCCGGGCTTCACGGCATGAGCAACATCCCGGAGTCTTTCTCTTGGATGCTGGGCTGCCAGGATGCTGGCCACGCGGCGTCCACGGCCACGGAGCCACCAGCAGATTTGTCTGCAGTGTGACAGGTGGGCTGCCTGCTGGCACTGCACAGTGAAAAGCATGCATTTATCCGGGATTGCGCTCCTCATTCAGAAAGTGGGTCCCAGGGAGGGGGATTAACTTGTAGCTTCACTTTTCCATGGGAATCCTTCGTGCCTGCACGGGCCAGATTTCCTTCTAGATGCTGACGCCATGTCAGCTGGCAGGGCCCCTGGTCCCTCTGGCTCTACACGTCCTTTCTCTGGGCCTCTCTGTCAAACAGCTAATGATCCCTGAACAAACATCAGTGTCCTGGGGGAGCTCCTGTTGGAAGGGGCCCCGCCACGGATCTTTTGTGATGTGGGGCTCAGCAGGGCACGCCTGCGGTCAGCCTCCCACTGCCGTGCCGTCGTCTGGGTGAGCAGCCCTGGCCTCACCCAGCCACTGGGGTCCCCGTGGCGTGCTCACCTGGCACAGAGAAGCAAGGATAACCAGGAGAGGGACTTTTGATCTCAGGAGGGCTGGCGCTTTTGCCAAGAGCCCCCAGATGTCTCTGCCTGGCTGCAGCCCAAGCCAGCTTCGCAAAGGGAGCTCCTTCCAGAGAAGTTTTGGGAAACACCTTTGACAAATGGCTTCATGCGGTGGCCTGGAGTGCCGGGGACCCAGCCACAGGGCTCCTCCTTGGCTACCAGCCTGGGTCCCAGGACGCAGGGCCATATGGCAGGTTCAGAACATGAGCCAGGCCCCGACATTCCCACGTGGCGGCCCCCATGGCCACAGCCCACTCCCCATCTCTGCCAGCCGGGAGTTCTCGTGAGCTTCAAGTGCACTCGGGGTGGAAGAGGGGGGGTGGGGGTGGGAGAGCTCCCACACTTGGAGCCGTGCGCAAGCTATCACGCCACGCAAAGTGCCACCTGGCCCTCCCCGGCCGCTGCTGCAGTGCAGCGATGCCCCACCGGCTACTGACGTGGCTCTCGGAGTCGGGGACGCGGCCGGGCCCGAAGTTATTTTCGTCCTGCTCAGCCAGGCCGATGGTCTTTAATAAGGCCATCGCGAACATTTCCTTGTAAGCTCGTCTTAAGGAAATGTTTGCGCACTGAGCACTTTCCCACAGCTGTGGGACAATGTGCTGTCCCTTGCCAAGGATCACTTTTGCCATCCTTGTCTTTCCTGTAGCTGGAGGTGGGCCTGGAGACCCGCCAGGCCCGCGCTGCCAAGCCGCCTCCATTGATCATTATCAGGATGCGCTTGATTAATATCTGACGTAGCAAGAGGCCTGTGCTTGGCTGGCAGGGGCTTCCCGCTGCCAAGGGGCCGGCGGTCAGAGGCCCTGCTCTGTGTGCAGGGTCTGGGGGGCTGCGGCTGGCGGTGGGGCGGGTTCCTGGGCCTGGGGGGGTGGGTGGCATGGGTGACCGCGCTGGGCTTGGCCACGGCCATGTGAACGGGCAGCCCAGCCATGTGCCCGGCTCTTTGAAGCACTTCTAGTTTGCCCAGCTTGGGACGCCCAGTGCGGACCTTTGCATTTCCAGTTCATCCAGATCCACGAAGCAAAACCAACTGCCCAGTTCCCCTGAGGCCTGCTGGCCCTGCCTCCCAGGCCTGTCTGCCTAGGGAGGCGTTTGTGGGAAGGCGCCTCTGGGCGATTCTCTGAGCCTGTCATAGGCTCCTGCCTGTAGTGGGCACCGGCCTCCTTCTCACCATCTTCCTGCTTGGGGACATTTGGAGGCCACGGCCCTTGGGCCAGCCCTCTGCCGAGCTGTCAGGATGGGGACATGGCCATAGAACAGGGACAACAAATGGCAGCTCTGGGGTTTTCAGGGATCACATCCTCTGGGTGGAAGAAAGGGGTCTGGAGCATGGACGTCCAGGTGGAGAAGACGAGGACGGGTCTGGTGTGTGTGGCTGAGGTAGTGATGTGGAGAGGAGGCAGTGGGCTGATGGGGTGGGCGGGCCCGGGGTACCTGCCGCCCAGTGAGCGAGTGACCAGGTGAGTAAGGCGTTGAGCAGGCATGTTCTAATTGGGAAGTCCCTCGTGTTTTTGGAAATGGGCCTGGGGTACTGTTTGTTTGTGTTTTTTCTTTGTTTAAAGATTTTATTTATTTGTGTGACAGAGAGAGAGACAGCCAGTGAGAGAGGGAACACAGCAAAGGGAGTGGGAGAGGAACAAGCAGGCTTCCAGCACAGCATGGAGCTCAATGTGGGGCTCGATCCCAGAACCCTGGGATCACGCCCTGAGCTGAAGGCAGACGGTTAATGACTGAGACACCCAGGCACTCCTGGAGTACTGTTTTTGAGTTGAGGAACACTGAGGAAGGCCCTGCCATTAATGCCGCTGTGTTTGCTGAGCACCCGGGTTTGCTGAGCACCGCACTGGCCCAGGGGAGTGTGGTGAGCATGGCAGGTGCAGTCCCTGCCTGAATGATGCCCCAGGTCACTCAGCCTCTTCTGTCTCAGCTCACATCTGTGAGGTGGGGTACCTATGGCCCCCACTTCTCAGTGCCATGGGACGGTCGTACCTGGTCACACGCACCTTCCTCATTGAGGCTTTGCCCAGGATGTTTGTCATGCTCCAAAAAGATCTGTCCAAGTCCTAAACCCCAAAACCTATGAATGTGACCTTGTTTAGGAAAGAGGGCCTTTGCAGGTGTAATCAAGTTAAGGGATCACAAGACATGACTATCTTCGATGATCCATGTGGGCCCTAAGTCCAGTGACCAGTGTCCTTATGAGACAGAAGAGGAGAGAACATACAGGGAGGAGGAGCCACGTGACCATGGAGGTGGGGGAGGGAGGGATGTGTCCAGATGCCCAGGGACACTGGAGCCCCAGGAGGTGGAAGAGCAGGAAGGAGCCCCCCGCCTGCCCCAGCACCTCCAGAGGGAGCACGGCCTTGCCCACATCTGGATTTCAGACCTCTGGCCTCCTGCACACTGGGGGAGACTACATTTCTGTTGTTTTGAGTCACCCAGCCCGTGGTCATTTGTTACTGCTGCCCCAGGACGTTTGCACACATTCTTTCTGCCTGACACATCCCCACCCTCTCGCATCCTTCAGGTAGCAGCTCGGCTTCCTGAGAGGAGGCCCCTGATGCCCATCAGAGCGCCTGGTCCTGTCCCTTTAGGAGCCCACGACAGCTCACAACTACGTACTTCTTAATCCTTTCATGATCAGTGTGTAGTCTACTTATTGGTCGCTACTATTACTGTTTATTATTATTATTAAGTGAATGGATACCTTCTCATACATCCATCCAACCATCCAACCATCCACCCATCCATCCAACCATCCAACCATCCATCCATCCACCATCCATCCACCCATCCATCCAACCATCCATCCATCCATCCAACCATCCATACAACCATCCATCCATCCATCCATCCATCCATCCATCCATCCATCCATCCAACCATCCATCCACCCATCCATCCAACCATCCAACCATCCATCCATCCATCCATCCATCCATCCATCCACCATCCATCCAACCATCCAACCATCCAACCATCCATCCATCCACCATCCATCCATCCACCCATCCATCCAACCATCCAACCATCCATCCATCCACCATCCATCCAACCATCCTTCCATCTATCCATCCACCCATCCATCCAACCATCCAACCATCCATCCATCCACCATCCATCCATCCACCAACCATCCAACCATCCATCCATCCAACCATCCAACCATCCATCCATCCATCATCCATCCATCCACCATCCATCCAACCATCCATCCAACCATCCATCCATCTATCCATCCACCCATCCATCCAACCATCCATCCATCCAACCATCCATCCATCTATCCATCCACCCATCCATCCAACCATCCATCCATCCATCCATCCAACCATCCATCCATCCATCCACCATCCATCCAACCATCCTTCCATCTATCCATCCACCCATCCATCCAACCATCCAACCATCCATCCATCCACCATCCATCCAACCATCCATCCATCCATCCATCTGTCCGTCCATCAACCACTTACTAAGTGCCCACTGCGCACCAAGAACAAGGGAACAGAGCCCAGGTGGGGGAAGTGTTGAGAACCAGGGAGCGTCTGCTATGCCGGATGGTGGTGGTGTGCAGTGGGGGCTCGGGTTGGGCCACGGGTGCCACCCCATTTCCGGTGGGCCAGGGAAGACCTCTTGGATGAAGGGCCATTTCAGCAGAGATGTGTGGGAAGGAAGGATGGGGAAGCCACGCGGGGATCTGGGGAAAAAGCGTTCTGAGCAGAACGTGCAACTTGTGCAAAGGTCCCGAGGAGAGCCTGGTCCAGGTGCTGAGGCTTGTGCAGGAGGCCGCATCAGGGAGCAAGGTGCTGGGTGGGGCACGTGGTCAGGCCCTGTGGGCCTCGTAGACCAGTGGAGGGACTTCGCTTGTGTGTGAATGAGTCGAACCCCTGCAGGCTTGATGAGAGAAGATGCCCATTACTAAGGCTCACCCTGATGGCTGTGGCATCCGTGGCCTTTGAGCTGGACAGTCTGGAAATGAACACTCCCTGGAGCCACTCCTGGCTTCGGGCTCCGGAATGTTTCTGCGTTTGCAGGAATTTCTGGGAGATACCAGGGTAAGCCCTTGGATGAGGCACCACGAACTATTGCAAACACAGCTGGGGGGGTTTCCATTCTCTCGGTGGGGGGTTAGGCTGAGCAGTAGCAGGGTTGGAGATGCGGTCACGGGGCCCACGGCCGCTCTGTGTGCAGGGCTCTGCCGAAACGGCCCTTCATCTGTGAGGGATGAAAGGCGTCTGCCTTGGCTTCCCCCAAGAATGGCCGCTCCCTTTAGAGGCTCCATGAGTCAGTCAACGAACACGCCTGTGGATACGTGTTGATCATCTCCTGTGTGCTAGGCACCGCCCACACTCGACTGCACTAAGTCCTTACCACTTCCCCGGGGCATGCCCTTTCCCACCTAAGGAAACTGAGGCTCAGAGAGGAAAGTTCTGCCTCTGGGTCCCTGTGCTGGGAAGCGGCAGAGCCTGGAAACTGGGCCTGCATGCGTCCAAGGGCAGAGCTGCGGCCTGTCTCTGTGCACACCTCCCCCCCACTCAATGCCCCTGACGTAGGGAAGGATGAGAGGTGGGGACACCCCAGCCTCTGCACTAGGGGTGGGGCTGGAGATTAGTGTCCCTGGGCAAGAGGGCTTTGAGGTGGAGGTGGGGTTTGAACGTGGGCAGTGGAGGTGCAGGCATTCTAAGGGGGGGAACTAGGTGAGCAATGCGCAGTGATGGAAAAAGGAGGCCAAAAGGGTGGCCTGCTGGGAGCCTCAGCTTCCAAGGCAAGGAGGGGGAGAGAGGGCCTACCGGGGCCTGCTGAACTGAGGTACTTGCTTGGCTCTAGAAAATGCAATTTATTCTACCAAGACAATTGTTTTTTTGGAGGATAACCAGTGTTACCCATCCATCCCTCCACCCATCCACCCAAGCTCTCATCCTTCCTCTGCCCCCCCTTCCTTTTCCTCTCTCTTCATCCAAATATCCATCCACTCACCCATCCATCACCTATCATCCCTCCCTCCCTTCCTCCCTTTACCTCCTCTCTCCCTCCCTTCCTCCATCCTTCCATCCATCCATCATCTATCATTCATCTTTCTATCCATCCATCCATCATCTATCATCCATCCATCCATCTATCCATTTATTATTCATCCATCCATTCATTTATCCATCCACCCATGTGTCCATCATCTATCCATTTGTTTTTAAAGATGTTATTTATTTATTTGATAGATACAGAGATAGCTACTGTGTGCATGCACAAGAGAGAGCACGAATGGGGAGGAGAGGGAGAAGCAGGCTGTCTGCTGAATAAGGAGCCTGACGTGGGACTTGATCTCAGGACCTTGGGATTACGACCTGAGCCGACGGCAGATGCTCAACCAACTGAGCCACCCAGGTACCCCTCATCCATCCATTTGTCCATTCTTCTATCCATTCATCGATCATCCATCCACCCAAGCTCTCATCCTTCCTCTGCCCCCCTTCCTTTTCCTCTCTCTTCGTCCAAACATCCATCCACTCATCCATCCATCACCTATCATCCCTCCCTCCCCCCTTCCTTCCATCCAGCCATCCATCATTTATCATTCTTTCTTCTATTCATCATCTGTTGATCCATCCATCCTTCCATCATCCATCCATCCATCCATCCATCCATCCATCCATCCATCCATCCCTCCATGTATCCTCCATCCCTGCGTTCTGTGGCAAGCATTTTTCTAGGAGGGGGTTACAGGATAGACCTGGTCTCTGCTCTCACCATTGAATGGTAGCCATGGACACTGAACAAATCATTATACAGCTAATTCCACTAGAATTGTCAGGAGCACCAGGAAGGAAAATGCAGTGCCCACTGGGTGGATAGCTGGGACCTCGCCTCATCGGATGGTCATGGTGGGTTTCTCTCTGCTGAGAGGGATTGGGGTAACCTGGTCAAGGGAGTGGAGAAGAGCAATCCTGGCAGGGGGAACAGTGTGCACAGGCCTCTGGAGCAGGAAGGTCTTGGTGAGGCGGGAGGAACGTGCAGAAGGCCGGTGTGTTTGTGGGGACAGTGGGGGACCATGCGGAGGCTGTCCAGGAGTCCGGGGGCCTAGGTCTTGGGTCAGGGGGTGATCTTCTGATGATGCCGACATAGTCCGAGTCAGTCAATCACTCTGGGGGCGCAGGCTCGGTGTGGACCCCTCCACTTTCTTCTGCACTGTTGGCTTTCTCAGAAGGTTACTCTGGAAAGGGACCTCAAGGTCACGATGGGCACTTGGAGGCTTTAGATGCCGAAGCAGTTTTACTTTGACCAAGTCAGCTGAAGGAGCACGTGGGGCTAAAGTTAGGCGAGTGTGTGTGCTGCGAGCGAGTTCACACGCTCAGAGCTCCTGTGGGCAGGATCTGCGCGGCTTTTCCCTGTCTGTTAATGGTACAATCTGTTCGGACCTTTGGAACATTCCTCAGCTTTTATTTAATGTAGGAAGAATCATTTCTGGAATTAGCATATAAATTGGCCAAAGTCAGCAGCTCTGGAGAGGCGCTTTCCCCGGGTGTCAGGGCAGGATGGCGGGGGCGGGTAGTGGGGGGGCGCGAGGATGACTCGGCCGTTGCTCCTGTCCTCCTTCAAGGGGCAAAGACATGCTGTGTTTGAAAACCTCTAGGCTGTCTCCCAGAATATGCAACTGTGTCCCGTCCGCGATGGCCGCGAGGGGAAGGGGGCTCGGCCGTGAGGCAGGAGGTGTGACCCAGTGCGTGGGAATCTCTTCCAGATAGATGGCTTGCTGAGGAAACTTCTCCCACAGGCCTGCCTTGTAGAACAAGGTTATCGAAAGGGGAAACCCAGCAATGTTCCCTCCATGATTGTCATGTCTGGTCTGGTCGGGGGCAGATATTTGACACATTTTATAGCGCTAGTAGTTCTCGGGCTTTTGGATAGGGGTGACCAGTTGATCATTAACTGTTTGCTACGTGTGGCATTCCAAATGCCGGCCCAAGAGAGCTCCGTGCAGCGTGCCGATTCCGTCTACCCATTGGGCCATGGCTGGGTGGCCTGCTTCCCGCGGCGGGTGGGGTGCTGCCCCAAGGCCAGGGGCTGGGGCCCGGTGGGGACGCTCACTGCTCCTCTCCGTGGCCCGGCGCCCCTTGAGCCCCCGTCCGCATGGTCCCCCCGGGGCCGTGCACGTGGGCCCAGGCCATCCCCGCTCCTGCGCGGCGTGTACCAGGCAACCCTGGGGCGGGGTCCCCTCTCTTCTGTGCTCGGCCTCTGGGCCTTCCCTGTGGCCAGTGTTTTGGCATTCTGTCCCTACAGAAGATTCCTGCCCAAGTGCAGCTTTTGGCCGGGTGGAAAGTCTCCCAAATGGCACACCAGAGTCGGGTCCTTCGGCCGAGGTGGGAGTTGGGAGGCCACACTTGCAATGGGATGCTTATTTTTTGCATTCGTCGCATTTCCTACCAAGCTTCCAGAAATGTCCTTTTCTTGCAGAATCCAAAGGCAATTGCAAGGCATTAGAAAAACATGCTCCCCAGACCAGTCCTGGCTCGTTCTGCCACCCCTACCTCCGAAAGACAAGCGCCTCTCCAGCCCACGGCCCCTCACCCAGCTCGCTGCTCTGCCTCCCCGCCAGCCTCAGGCCCCCACGCCCATCACCTCTGATCCTTCCCGGGCACCACGGTCTCCGGGGGACACTTCCAGATGGCAAATCTGATCCCTCACCAAGGGCTTAGAACTTTCTATGGCTCCTCAAGATAAAAATCTAAGAGAAAAGCTCCAATCCCTGGTTTGATCCTCAAAGGTCCTACAGAGCCGCCCCTCCTGTCCCCGCCCTGTGTCGAGGCAGCTCCGAGGACACCCCCGGGCAGGCTCCCTGCCCGACACCCCGAGCCACCAACCCTGCCCCCCACCTGCACACCTGCTCTTCCCACTGGCTGGTGCAACCCGGACACCCTGTCTTCGGGAAGCCTGCTCTGATGGTGGGTCTTCGCGCATCACTTTCTTCCAGGGGCCTGTCTTCCCTGTCCTATGGGTGCTCCTGGGCGTCCTTTCACTTCTGTGTGGCTCTGAGCGTGGCTGAGGACGAGTGGGAGGGCGCACGCATGGCGGTGTGGAGAGACTCCCACTCAGGCTTACATGTGCCCCCTCCCATGGGAAGATGGGTCCACAGGCAGCCAGTGTTGGGATCCAAGGGCAGAGGCATGAGTACAAGGCCAGGAAGCAGCCAGACCTGGGCTCGGGCCTGTGCCGCCCACTGTGTGACCTTGAGCAAGTTACCTAACCTCTCTGAACTTGACTTCTCCGTCATGGAAGCAGGTGATGCAACAGCATTTGCAGGGGGACTGGCAAGGCACTGGCCCACCCCCAACCCAGTCAGTGCTCAGTGATGCGGTTTGCAGTGTGGTGGCCAGAGGTTGGTGGTGGGGCCCAGAACTCAGACTGGGAGTAAAAAGACAAACCTGGCGCCAGGAGGGGTGTTGTCAGAAGGTGCTATTTTGTTCCTCTTAGGCTCTCACACAGGATGGGGCAGGGGGCTGCGTCAGGCACTGGGTTCCCATTCAGCTCTGCCCCCGTCTTGCTGGGTGACTCGAGGCCAGAAACTGGCCTCTCTGGGCCTCTGTCCTCACTTTCCAAGTAGGGGGCTGCTGCCATGCGCTTGGGGGCTCCCTCGGAACTGCCCATGGTGATACTGTGGGTTCCTCTGGGGTCTCAGGCCGGACGGTCCCTTGGCCACTTTGTGACCTCCAGCTGCCCTAGAACGCTGGCCCGATCACGGAAGCCCCTAGGCCTGCTGCCGAGACAGACCTGAAACATGCTTTCCTTTGGCCCCTGACTCGGGGTAGGGGAGAAAGTGCTAGAAACAAAAGGGCCCTAAGGCAGGCTTGGTCCATGGTGAGTGAGCAAAGCTGCCTTCCTTCCCTGGACCCTGATTCTGCAAGGGCCAGCTCAGTTTGACGGGGCCATGGGGCCGCTGGGCACACAGCCGTGGTTCGGAGAAAACCTGAGAGCCGGAGCTTGCTTATCGAGGCTTTATCCCTGGAGACCCGAGCCAAGAACGTTCTTATCTAGGTAGAGCCTGCCCGAAAGTCCCGCTGACACCCACCATCCCGGCGTCACTGTTAGCTGTCCCCCTGAAAAGTGAACAAAGAGAGCGTCCCTGTTAAGATGAGGAAGAACATGGTTTCCTTGTGTGCAAGCCTCGACAGAGCCCTACGGAACATTCCTGTTCTGTGGATGAGAAGTCTGAGGCTCGCAGGAGGAGAGCTTGCCCAGGTCGGCAGCTGACCTCTAGGATTCGAAATCTCACGGGTGGGATCTGAAACCGGCTGGGGCTTCCTCTCCAGCCTGCCCGTGACCCTGACCCTCACACCTCCCCAGCCAGGGGATGCCTCTGAGGGCACTTGTGGTTTCAGGGAGCCCTGGGGGAAGGCCGGGGTGGCAGGGGTCCCTGCAGAGGCACCCCCCCAAGTCCTAGGTNCCTGCCCGTGACCCTGACCCTCACACCTCCCCAGCCAGGGGATGCCTCTGAGGGCACTTGTGGTTTCAGGGAGCCCTGGGGGAAGGCCGGGGTGGCAGGGGTCCCTGCAGAGGCACCCCCCCCCAAGTCCTAGGATCCCTCCCCGGTGGCCAGCAGCCGGGGTCCCAGAAGGAATTCTGCCGAGAGAGAGCTTTTTCCCCTTGAAGGGATCAAAAGCACACACACACACATTCCTCCGAATCAGAGGTGTGCCAAGGGGGGAGGAGGGCAGGGCCCCCACAACCGGCCCGCCGCCAGTAGCGCGGGCACATGACAGCCCTGAAAACTGCTGGCAGGAACTCAGGCCGGCTGTTTGCAGTGGGCGGCGGTGCCAGGGGCAGGAGGGTGGCCTTTCACCAGCTTGGCACCTTGGACATGTGACGGTCGGGGCAGCCCGAGGGGTGCCCGTGTCTGCTGAACCTTCCGGGCCTGGCCTCTGGGCCCACACTCGCCGTTTCTGGTCGCGGGAGCTGGGGGAGGCGGTGTGAGGAGGGAACGCGCGAGCTCTGACACATTCAAGACACAGGATCCCAAGTGGCTTTTTGTAACTCCCACCATTTAGCCGGGAGAGGCTCTTTGCGGTTTCCACGGCGGGGTCACCTCCAGTGGCCTCGTGGCTGCCCCACGGAGGAGCCACTGCCACAGTCCAGCTCCATGTTAGCGGAGGGGCAGCGTGAGGCTTTGGGGATCGAGTGACCCCCCAGTGTCACACAGTTTCCTAGGCGCCGGGGTCTGGAGTCCTGACCCCACCAACCAAGGCTTCCCAGGCCAGGGGGCGGCCGACACGTGCGCGTTGGTTCCTTTAGGAACCATACGAGAAATGAGCCGCATGTGTGTGTGTTGGGAGAGGTTTCAGTGTCCTGGGGCGGCTGTGACAAAGGCCCACAAACGGGGCGGCTTAGAACAACAGAAAGCTGTCTCTCCCAGTTTTGGAGGCTGCAGGTGGGAGCTCGAGGGGCTGGCAGAGCTGCACTCTCCCTGAAGGCTCTGGGGTCGGGGGGATCCTTCTTGCCTCTTCCAGCTCCCGGTGGTGGCCACACCACTGCGGTCTCTGTTGCCATCTGCTCGTGGTCTCTCCTCTTCTCCATGTTCACTCTCTCCTTCCTTTTAGACACAGAAACCTTATGGGGGACTTTGTGGCCCAGCTAATAGGCTCTATTTCCCAGCCCCCCTCAGCGGGAGGAGTGTATCAGCTAGGTTTTGCTGTGTAACAAAGCACCCCAACCCGTGTGGCTCAATACAGCAAGGATTTATGATTTCTTGTGATTCTGTGTTGGCTGGGGGACTTTTCTGACCTGAGCCAGCCTGGCTGGGGCTGTGTGATCCGGGATGGCCTCACTCCTATTTCAGGGGCCTCAGTGGGGATGGCTGGGTGCTGAAAATGGCTGATGCTTCTTTCCCTGTGCTCTCACCTCTCGGAAGACTAGCCCAGGCTTGCTTCCATGCCGGCAGAGGGGTCCCAGCACCGAGAGCAACCCTGAATGTATAAGCTCTTTTTAAACCTCTGCTTGCCTCCCTCCTTCTGTCCAGGGATAAAGCACAAGGCAGGTCACAGGGCTGAGTCCAGATTCAGGGGTGGAGAAATAGACTTCACCCTCTGTGGGGAGGAATGACAAGTTCAAATTGTTATTCATACAGGGGCATGCATATAGGGAAGCATGAACAAATTCAGAGTCACTCCTGCCATGATCTACCACTGAGTGTGTGCCTCAGTTTTGGCCAAGGAGGTCTAAGCAGAGTGGGTCTTCCAGGATGGGTCCTTAAAGGGAACTCTCTTCCTCCTTTCTTCCATCCTGCTGCTTGGAATGTGGATGTGAGGGCTGGAGCTCCTGCAGCCATATTGGACTGAGGATGAGAGCCACACCCTGGGGCTGGTGAATCACCAAGTTGAAAGGAGGCTGGGATCTGGCTAACTCCTTGGAGCCTAGGACTGCTTAACCTTGAACTTGTGTTTATGTCAAAGTCACATGTGGTCACATTTCATGCCTCTAAGGGGCCCGGGCTTCTTGGAGCAGGCAGTCAGGGTGCTAGGGGCAGGGCTGAGGGAAGATGGGCTTTGAAGGCCTGAGAGCCAGTGCTGCAGGCAGAGCCAGCAGCATGGGTCCTGCCCACCTAACACCATGCGGTGTCCTGGCTCAATGGCTGGAGGAGCCAAGGCCTCTACAAGTTAGGCCATCCAGCCACAGAGCCAAGTTCAAATGTGCAGACCTGCTGTGGGTGGCAGTCTGGGGCCAGTAGACCAGCCTGTCATTTATACCTCTTGGTCGTTCACTCCTTCATTCATTTACTCACGCACATGCTCACTCATTCATTTGACACTTTCTGAACACCTCCCCTGGGCCAGGCCCTGCCTCCGGCGCCGTGGACCACGAACGCCAAGCAGACTTCCTGTGCTCGCTGCTCCAGGCTCGTGGGCTCAGAGACACGTCAGTCAGTCGCTGGCCCTCACAAGCCAGCTCAGCCCCTTGGGGATGTGACCCTGGCCCAGAGGCAGTGCTGGGCAAGGGCAGCCTCGCTGGGAAGGCCTGGGGGTCTCCCAGGGGCAGCGTGTGCGTCAGTGGCTGCGACTTGTTGGTTGTGTCACGTTGAGCAAGTGTGGTCTGCACTCGGGGCCTTGTTCTCATCTGTGGAGCAGGGACCCTGGTGCCTCGACTGGGGGCTGGTGAGAGGATATGGCTGTCTCACGTTCAGAACATCGTGCTGGGGCTGCTCCCCTGCGGTGACTCGTTCCTCGGCCAGTGCCTCGTGGGCACCACACGGGGCTGTGGGCACGGGGCTGCCTCCAGGAGTCCTCTTCTGGCGGCCTTAGCAGCTCTGAGGGGCGCTTGCCTCACGTGCGCTGTGGCAGTCAGCTCGGGCAGCTGTCACAAACTCCTAAAACCTCCCCACACCCAGGGGTTCACACAGCAGGATGCATGGTCCCCCCGTCCTGGAGGCCGAAGCCTGAGATGGAGGTGTGGGCAACGAGGGGGGGCCCCTAGGCCTCTCTCCTTGTGTGTGGATGTCATCCCTCCATGCGTGGTGTCCGTTTCCTGATCTCTCTTTTTTTTTTAAAGATTTTATTTATTTATTCGACAGAGATAGAGACAGCCAGTGAGAGAGGGACCACAAGCAGGGGGAGTGGGAGAGGAAGAAGCAGGCTCCCAGCGAAACAGGGAGCCCGATGTGGGGCTCGGTCCCAGAACGCTGGGGTCACGCCCTGAGCCAAAGGCAGACACTTAAGGACTGAGCCANCCCCCCCCCCCCCCCCCCCCCCCCCCCCCCCCCCCGTGTCCTGATCTCTTGTCGTAAAGATTAGGCTCCTCCCCTGCCCAGTGACCTCACTGTAACTTAATTTCCTTTCTAAAACTGGGTCTCATTAGAGGGACTAGAGGTTAGGGCTTCAACATATGAATTTTCGGGGAGACACAGTTCAGCCCCTAACACACCCCTGGGGGTCAGGTGTCAGGCTGTGGATGGGGAGACACTTGCTCTCCGAACACAATCTGGGAGGTCCCACCTGCTCGGGCCAGGACCGTAAGCGCCAGGCGCGAGCTAGGGCCCTCTCTAGGGACGCGGGTCCTACTCAGGGAAGCAGAGAGACTGAAGCTCATGGCAGGGGACTCTCAAACTCTGCCATCTGCCGCTTCTCCCCTTGGCTCGCCGCCTCCCCACACATCCCCTAAATCCCTGCTGTGTGCCGGACCAGCCCGAAGAGCCCTGGGGGTCAGGGCGCTGAGGGGAGCAGGACCTGCCTGCAGGCTGGGGGGGGGCACCGTGGTCCAGCTGGGGCCTCAGCAGCCAAGACTCTAGGCTCCAGTCCTGGCTGGGCGCTTGCTGGCTCTGTGTGAATGACAAGTTACTTCCCTCCCTCTGCCTCGGTTTCCTCGTCTGCCAGGCGGGTCACAGTGGGGCCTCCCAGGGGTGGGGTGATCTACACAGGCCTGAGAACAGGCCCGTCCTCAGGTAGCTGACTGCAGCGAGCGATGTGGATGTGCCTGGAGTCACCAGGCCCCACGTGACTGCGTGGGCTTTGACCCCACACAGAATTATGTTACGTTTACTACCCTGACCCTCAAAAGGGCACTCTGGATGGAGGAGGGCTCCGCTCCTCCCTTGGCTTAGCTGGCAGGGAGACCAAGGTCTGGGCGGGTGAAGTGGCCGGTCCACCGTCCCCTCTGCCCTACCCTTCAGTTGGTGGCAGCCCCACCCTGTCTCCTGGTCCTGCCCATCTTGGTTGGGCCCAGCGTGTCTCCTGAGGAGTGGCCACCCCCGGGCTTCTCCCCAGAGACGTGGTAGCCGACCTCCCTGATAGCGGCCTCATCGTCCTCGAAGGGAAGAAACAGAAAGGGCCCTTGGGCAAGTGGCGTGGTCCTTGCCTGTCTCCGCGGATGGCCCTGCAGCACGGCCTGGGTTCCCAGAGACGCCCCCTGCCCTAGACATACCTTGTCCGCCTCCTCCCTTGCCAGCAGGCCCTCCCCAGGTCTTCCACCTTGCCTGCTCTCCAAACTGGTGGGGCCTTCTGCAGTTGGTGCTGGCCATCTCCATCAGCCTGACCCTCAGTCATATCTCTGTCCTCTAGGGGACATTTAGGGACATCCTTGCCTTGGGTCCCCATGCCCTGGTTTTTCCCAGCCCCCTGTTCCCCACAGCTTCTCTCTGTGTCCTTGGCTCCTGGTCCTGGGTGTAGTCTGCCCTCTGCCCTTTGCCCTTGCCCTTTGCCCTTTGCTGGTCTTGGCCTTTGTCCAGCATGGGGCAAGGTGGGCTGAGAGAGATGTGGCCATGGCAGGAGCCAAGAAGCAGCTGGTGGGAAGTGAGGCCCCTACCCATCCATCTCAACCTTATCCCTGGAGGCGCTGGGGAGGGCTTGACGGAGAGGGCGGCTGGCCCATTGTTAGGAAGAGGATGATTCCAAGTGGCAGGAGAATTTGCAGTCAAGAGAACACGCCCAGGACACTAGGGGATGCAGCCCCCGATTCTGTCTAGGCTTGAGATGGTAGCGGAAGATCAGAGAAGTCTCCCAGGAGGAGGTGCCTTTGAGAATTATGTAGACGTTCACCAGGGAGACTAGGGGTGGGTTTAGGGACCAGATAGACACGTGATCCTCGGGTCCTGTGGGAGCCTGGCAGCGGCGTAAGGGTCTCTGACATGGAGGGCCCTGGGCACCTGTCCACCAGGTCATGCAGCTGGTTTGAGGCAGAGCCAGATCTTGAACCAGGTTTATCTGACCCCACATCTGGCATGCGTGGTTCTGCGGCGTGACACTGCCTCTGAGCAGCCTGCCCAGCCCTCCCGGGCAGTTAAAATGCTGTTTAATGTACAAAGTTCAGTTTACATACAAAGATGGCCATGCCTGGGCAGTGCTAGGTGGCTGAGGGAGAGCACTGTGTGAGGAGCCCGGAGTCCCACCCTGAGTCCCCAAGTGACCTTGGACGAGTGAGTGCCTTCCCCTCCTGGCGCGTGTGCTCCCTCCTCTGGGCGCTGCTCAGACGGGATCTGGCTGGGCTGTAGCCGATGGCGCCCGAGGGCTGGTTCCAGGCTGCTGTTTACCCCGGTTCTGCATGGAGGGTTTGACCTCACGCCCGCTCCCCACCCTCCAGCCCAGCTGAGCCCGCCTCCTCTCTGCTTAGCTGACTCACAGCTCCGCTATGTGCCCTGCAAACACTCCAAACCCTCACCCGTGGCAGGGCGCTCTGTGCCGGCAGATGCAGGGCCGTGCTCTGTGCTCAGAGGGACGCGTTTGGGTCCCCAAGAAAAACCCGCCATCCTCCACGTGTCTGTCCGTGGTGACAGCGTGCTCCCATACCTGTGACCTCAGAATTGCTGCAGGGTGTCCCTCCAGGCCTCCTGTGGAAGTTCTCCTTCACTCTTATCCAGACCCCTGGTGGGGTGGGGCAGAGGGAGCCTGAACACCGCATCCCGACCCTGTCCCTCTCCTGCTGGCTTGGGACCTGGGGCGGGTCAAGCCACCTCCCTGGGAGAGAAACCAGTGTTTACAGAAGCGGTGGCCACAGAGCCCTGCTGCTGCTGACCTCCTCTGTGTGGCCCCAATCTAGATGGGCGGAGGAGGGAGGCTCTGGTTGAATTAGTGGGGCTGGAGAGCAGAGCTGGCTTAGGAGCTCCCATACCGCTGGGACCCTTGGATCGCCACCAGTGGGAAGTCACCCCGAGAGCCCCCCATAATCTTCGAGGTCACTCCCCATGCAGATCTTCTGCACCCCACTCGACTTTGGTTGGGCCTCAGTAGGGATTTGAACCCTGGCCATCAGGACCCCAGACTCTGCAAGCACTCCACCTGAGACCTGAGGTGGGTTGGCACCTGTGTCCTCTGCTAGGGCTCTGTGGGGTTGGGGACGAGGGTGCTCACGCAGGTGCAGGGCCCGGTGCACGCAAGGTGCTCGAGAATCCTTTGCTTAATGAGGGAGGACATGTGGGGTCCTTGATCGCCCTCCTGCCTTCTCTCCCGTCTTTCCTGTGGAAGAGCTGAGCTCCTGGCTCCCTCTGGAGTCAACTTGCCCTCCCTCCCCTCACTTCCCCGGTCAGCTCACCTGTCACCCAGACTTCCCTTCACTTTCTCCCCATCCCAAAGGACTCCAGAGGCCCCTGTGTCCCACTGCTGGGCTCCTGTGGTCTGTGGAGAGTGGCCTGAGGAGACTCTCCTGCCTTGGGATTTGCTATGGGCTCGGGGAACTGAGACAGGTGCAGAGAGTGGCCCGAACGTCGCGGGCAGAAGGTGGCTGAGTGGCAGGAGCCTGGTGGGGGCGGCCAGGACCGTCAGCTCCCTGCCTTCTTATGCAAAACCGGTTGGATTGCAGGTCCTAGAAATATAATATGAACTTCTGGGTGATATAAATTTTTTTTAGTAGCCACATTCAAAAAGTAAAAAGAAACAGGTAAAATGGATTTTAATCACATTTTATTTAACTCGAGCTATCCAAAATATTATTTCAGCGTGTAATCAGATCAAAATTATTAACAATATAATAACTTTCACATTCTTTTGCGTGGACTTAATTCTCCGAAATCCGGGGTGTTATTTTTGTACTGACAAGCACATCTCAAATCAGATCCTAAACGGTCCACGTCCTGCCACGGCAATGAAGTTAGGTTAAACAGAAAACCACTTTACGTTGCCTTGGTTTTTAAATTGAAATTAATCAAAGTGAAATAAATTAAAAAAACACATTTTTGGGGTCTCACCAGCCACATGCCAAGTGTTCCACGGCCATGCATGGCCAGGAGCTGTGGTGCCAGATGGTGCTGGTCTAGAAGCCTCTGTGTCCTCCTCCTCTTACCGGTCCAGTCCCTTCTCCTGGCTTGGGTGGCCCCTGGCTCACCTGAGATGCTCACCTGTTGGAGGATGGACATTTGAGGGGTGATAAGGTGGGGTCTCCAGGCATCGTGGGAGGCTGGCAGGGGAGGAGATATTGCCCTTTGGAGCCCTTATTCACCCGCTGTAGTGTGATGGGGTGTCTGGGGCCTTGAAGCCCCTCCAATTTAGTCTCTATCTTGTATGAGCACCAACGTTTGCAAGCCAGGATCAAGCGTGTCCCTGACAGCAGCTTACATACAGATGGCACTTAATAGTGGCTTGGTGCATGAACAGTGCAGGTGATGGTCTCACCAGGTGGAGCTGCCTGGCACTGCCCTTTCTTTCTCCTGCTATAGGGGTCTGACCGACCTTCCTCAGGGACCCCTACCATTCCGAGGCAGTGCATCCCACGTGTGGGTGACGCTGACCAGTCACTGGGGCTCGCTTCTCCCCACACACAGATCGAAGCCCGTCATCCTGATGGTGTCCTTGGGAAGCCCTGCTGCATTACCCCCACTTCGTGGATGGGAAGACGGAGGCCCAGAGCTGCCTGGTGTTGCAGTTAGCCGGCGGCAGAGGTGGGCTCTGACCCCAGCCAGGTGAGCTCCCACCCCTCCTGATGACCACTGAGGGCTTATCTCCTCTGACAGCCCAGATCCCGGTTCCAGTCCTGGCTCTGCGGCCTCCTGGCTCTGGCCTCGGTTTCCCTAACTGTACCCTCAGTGGGTTGGACCTTCTGATGGCCGGATTCCTTCCAGCTCTGGGTCTCTGCGTCTGTTCTTGTGTCTTACTTTCTAAGTGATTTTACTTTGGTGATGGGGCCGAGGGAGTGTGAGACGGGGGAAGGGGGCTGGGGGGCAGGAAGCCCGTCATGTGGCGTAGCCCCAGTCAGAGGAGAGGCCCTGCACACGGCTCCCGGAGGCCAGGCCAGGCAGCCTGCCCAGCCGGATCCCGACGCCGGGAGAAGCCCGCTCTGCGTCTTGGCACTCAGGCCTCGCAGCTGCCGGGGGCTGGCCGCGCGCGGTCACTGGGCTGACGCGGGTGGCCGGGCAGTCGGGGCGGGCGGGGGTTGATGGGGGCCCCCGCATCCGTCACTGCCAGCAGCTCCTGCGGGTCCTGCCAAGTCCTGGTGGAACCGGGCCCAGGTGCCAATGTGCTTGGTAACTGGATTGCTATTTGAAAAATTAAAGCGGTGTCCAGAAAATCCAACCTTCGCATTCGTACCAGGAGCCTGGAGCCGGGCGGCGGCGGCCCACATGAAGCTGCTTGTGCAGGGTGGCCAGTGGGGAGGTGCCCCGGGACAGAGCGGATGACAGCAGAGGATATTATCTGCCTGGGCTCAGGAGGAGGGAGAGGAGGACGGAAAGCGCGCACTGGGCCTGACCCCTCACCAGCTGCTGGGCCCATGCGGCCCAGGACAGAAGGCTGAGGCAGGGCCTGCCGTGCGCACGGGGCATGTGCCAGGTGCTGGGGGGCCGGGTGATACTGGGGTGACGTCTTCAGGAGTCCCACTGCCTGAGCCCATGGAAACATTTTAATTTCTTTTAAAGCCAGAATTTTTTAAAAAATGAACTTTTGGGTTGAAGGAGATGTTTTCATATATGTACTAGGTTGAATAGTGTCCCCCTAAAATTCACGTCTACTGGGAACCTCGGAAGTGATGTTATTTGGAAACAGGGCCGTCTGCAGAGGTAATTGGCATAGATGAGGTCACAGGGGACAGGGGTGGGCCCTGATCCAGTGGCCGCAGTGCAGAGACAGGGTTGAGCGGCCACGTGACCACAGGGGTAGCGACTGAGGGGCGTGGCCTCAGCCCAGGAGTGTCTGGAACCCCAGAAGCTGGAAGAGCAGGAAGGGTCCCCCTTAGAGCCTCCAGAGGGAGCTCGGCCCTGCCCACATCTTGACGGCAGATTTCTGGTCTCCAGGACCGGGAGGGAATAAATTTCTGCTCCGTGGTAATTTGTTACGGCAGCCCCAGGAAGGAATGCAATATATAATAGTAATTTGTTTTCATTGCAATGCAGTTGTAAATATAAATTATTATTATTAGTAGTAGTTTATGGAAGAAGGAACCCTTGGAAGCAAAGGTCCCAAAGGCCCATGACAGTCTTAATTCAAGGTGATAAGCGTTGCCCTTCTCCAGGAACTCAGCTCCTGGTCTGGGGGTGGTGCGGGGCCCCGCGGGGGGCTTCTTGAGTGAGTGGACCCCGACGTCCATGTGGGGCTGAGGTTGAGGGGGGAGGCAGAGCTCTGCAGCAGGAATCTGGGGCTGCAGTTCCAGCTCTGCCATGTTCTCCTGTGGGACCTTGAGAGGGGACGTGGCCTCCCAAGCCTCAGCGTCCTTATCTGGGAGCCTCTGGCTGTAGAGGGCGTCGCTGGGTCTCAGAGCTCAGGGGCGGCAAGGGCCCTGGGCAGCGTCCACCGCCTGACAGGAGTCCTGTGCTTGGTGCTCGAAGTCTGTGGGCCGGGAGCTGGAGGCCGGCGCCGAAGGACGTTGCTGCCTGGTGGAGTTTTCCATCCGAGTGGGGAAAGAGCCGCCTTCCTTCCATCCATGCGGGTCTGGATGGATATCCTCCTGCCTTCTGACCAGCGTGGGGTCCCTATCCCTATAGGACTTCCTCCTCACGGTCAGCTCAGTACCATGCTGGCCCTACATGGAGGCCCTGAAGGCAGTCCCCCCTGCCTCTCCCACTCAGACGTCCCTTCCCTCCGGGGTGGCCTTGTGTCTAGGCCAGACCCTGCATGGGCCTGGGACCCACCAGCAGTGGGGGCAAAGTGCTGTCCCAGCTGCCAGCAGGGGCCCAGAAGGGTTCCGGGCTGGGCCATCTTAGCATCTTGGCACCGCTGCCTGGCCTTCAGTGGGAGACCTCTCAGAGGCACCAGACTTCCAGGCGGTGGGCTCTGGGCGCAGCTGTGCATGCTGGTGGTGGGGGGAGGGGCAAGACTCCGTCACCATCGTTCGAGTAGATCATCGCCGTGACACTGCTTGGAGAGACTGGGATGTAGACAGGATTTCAATTCTCACCGTACAGAGGAGGAAACTGAGGCACAGGGCAGCAGGCTGACTTGCCTGTAGGTGGCACAGCCAGGATAGAAGTCCAGGAGGAGGCCATTCTGGGAGCCTGGGAGGAGCAGGTCTTGTCCCCCGGGGATGGGCCCTGCTGGGAAAGTTGCAAAGCGGGGCCGAGGCCACAGGGGCTCCGTGGCTTTCCTGCCCCTAGGTGGGGCATTCTGCACGCGCTTCCCCACACTTTGCACCCGAGCTGGGCTGGTACAGAGCCTCCGGACTTCAGAACTGCTTCTCAGGACTCTCGCCCCTTCTTGCAGAACCCTCGGCCTCACTGCAGGATGCAGGGTGGACAGATTCTCCAGCCGTGAAGCACAACGCCCCTCTCCTCCTCCACCCTCTCCCTGGGGCCCGGATCCCCCCAGACGGGCCTGAGATGTGGCCGCAGCCCCCTCCCTCTCTCCGCAGGCCTCCATCCCATCGGGCCCCAGCGGGTGGCTTGCAGGAGAAACAGTAGGAGTGGTGGGAGTGTGTCTGGGCAGCCAAGCACCCTGGGTTAGGATGCGACCTTGGGCCAGAGGAAGCCGTGAGCCTCCTGAGGGCAGAGCCTGGCCCAGTGCACCTGGTACTGCCCCCGGCCCTCATTCCTGTTCTGTCTCAGGCCTTTTCTGCTCTCAAGGTTGTTGTAGGAGGGATGAGTGTTTCTTGACCACTGAGACCTGGCTCCCGCCTGATTCTGTTTCTCTCCTTGTGAGCTTGGGCGCTCAGTTCCCCTGAGACCTCGTCCATCTCTCTCGAAAGTGGATGAAGATGGCAGCTGGCTTGGCGGTCCCTGGGGAGTCCTCCAGGACAGCCTCAGGGGTTTGGGGTGTGTGCTGGGGTCATGGCTGCATAGAAAGCCTGACTCCAGCACATCCTTGCTGGTGATGGCAGCTGGCTTTACTTCTCCAGGTCTCAGTTTGCTCTTCTGTAAAATGGGGAGAACACAGGACCCATTGGACAGGTGACCACTGGGGACACGGCACATCCGTCAATCGGCACTGCACCTGCTGTGTAGGACATGGTCATCCTCTTACTGCGACTTTATCACTTTCATTGATGAGGAAGATGAATTTTGAGGGGAGGTTATCAAGCTATACTTAGCACACAGGAAAAGCCACCCTTTTGACGGTTTGATGCCTTTTGATAAAGGTACACAGTCGTCAGGGTACAGAACAGCGTCATCGCCCCCAAAGGTGTAGGCAGTGCCTCTCCCCACCGCAGCCCCCAGAAAGCACAGACCTGTTTTCTGTGCCTATGATTTTCCCTCTTCCAAAATGTCATGCACATGGGGCCATGCGGTACGCAGCCTCCAGTGTCTGGCTCCTGTTGCTTACGTAATGCATTTGAGTTCATGCACGTTAGTCCGTGGGTCTGTGGTTCATTCCTCTTCCTGCTGAATATCCCTGAATATTGCCTGCATGCTGAGTGGTATGAATACGCGGAAATTTGCTTTTCCATCCACCAGGTAATGGATATTTGAGTTGTTTCTGGTTGTGGCTAATGTCAGTGAACACAGCTGCTATGAACATCTGGATCCAGTCTTCGTGTGGACGCGTTTTCCTTTCTCTCGGGTACGTGCTAGAAGGTAGGCTTGGTGGAGTCACGTGAAGTGACTATTTAACTTTATAAGAAACTACCAAACTCTTTCCCAGCGCAGCTGCCCCATTTCTTGTTCTCATCAGCAACATCTGAGGGTCCCAGTCGCTCCGCATTTTGTCAGCACTTGGTGTTGGCAGCTTAAAACTTTAGCCATCTTCACAAGTACCTAGTGTGAACCAACAACGTGAAACATGGTTTCAGTTGCTTATTTGCCGCCCAGTTTATTCTTCTGAGAAAGGTGTATTCCAGTTTTGCTCACTTAAAACACTGGGTTGTTTTGTCTTATTATTGAGTCCTAGAGCTCTTTGCATATTTTGGACATAAGACATCGATCAGATGTGTATTTTGCAAATATCTTCCCAGTCTCTGGCTTGTCTGCTCATTTTATGAATGGTGTCCTTTGGGGAGTGGAAGTTTTTCATTTTGACGAGCTCTAGCGTGAGACACGTTCTTTTAGGTCTGTGCTTTTTCAGTCCCTTCTAGGGGCCTTTTGTCTGACTCCCAGTCACAGAGAATTTCTCCTCTGCTTTATTGTAGACGTTCCATAATTGTAGGTTTTACATGTAGGTCTATGACCCATTTCGAGTTGACTTTTGCCTGAGTTGATCTTGTGCACGGTAGCCCCAGACCCACCTCTCGGGGCACCGCCCGTGGCTGGCCAGGCCTCTCCAGCAGTGGTGACTCTTGTCCCTCTGGGTAGTGTCAGCGGAGGCTGCCCTGCCACCCGTGACCAGCAGATGTGAAGCCCTGGGCTGCCTTGGATCTGGCGGGGCTGGCACTAGGCTTTGCCCAGGTTGTTTGCCGGTCAGGCTGGTGGGTGGACTCGTGCAGGGGACCCAAGGCTAGGCTCCTTCCCACTGCTTGGAAGACATTGCTAGAGGAGGCAACCCTGCTTTCCTTTTCTGCTGGGGCAGCTGTTGCCTCCGTGGCCCCAGAGTATCTCCGTCCTCCCTCCTGCGTTCAGCTTGGGGCCCCTTGCCTGTCGGTGCTGTGAGCTGGGCCACTTCGCCCCAATGCAGACATTATAATCATATTCTACCAACTCCCCTCAACCCCAGTAGGTTACCGGTTCCATTTCTCAGGTGGGGAAACTGAGTTTTAGAGGGATAAGTTATTTGTCTAAGACTCATGAGTGCCAGAGCAGAGAACCGAACCAGGACTTCACGATTTCCCTTGACACCGTGTTGCTTTCCCAGGCCGGCACTCTCCACGTGGGCTGAATTGTATCCATGCAGGGACCTGGGAATGAGGTGTCCGGTGATTGTGGGCATGTGGTTATTTCAGAGTGAGGGGGCTGCCTCCCCTCTGGAGCGTAAGCTCCTCCTGGTCAAGGATTTCTCTTGTTTGGTGTCTTTTCCCACGAAGCATGGTCTTGTCCATCCACGGGCTTCTGCAGAGAGTCACTTGCACATGAGAATGAGCCTGTAGAGACGGCACCATCTCTCTACAATGCTCCTCAGGGTGACGGGTCGACCTGCCGGGCCCCGGATGGATTTGGGAACCGCGGCATCCCTGTATGCAGTGTTCGGTACACAACAGGCACTCATTCCATGCTTGTAGTGTGAATGAACGAACTTGGAATCATCCAAGTTCCATCCGTCTGGTGGATATCATCAATTTTAACAAAACTCAAGAGACCATGAAGAGAAGGGTCAAGGCTGAGTGTTCAGGGCCATTTGAGAATTGGATGACGTGGTTTTTGCATCACCCAGGTTCTTGGGTCAGGATCTCGAGGGGAGATGAGGAGAGGCCGTTGGGGCAGGGTTTGGGGTCTTGGGAATGTGCCGTTCACAAAAACCCAGGTCAGCGCGACCAACCTCATGCTGCAAGTGACATTATCCAGGGGCGATTGGGGTCCAGGACGAGCGGGGGCTGGCTGTCTCAGGGCGCTCACCAAAGCTACCTGTCATCGAGAGGGTTTTGTTGCCAGTAAAGCAGCTTAGCAGGTGAACTCTTAGCCAAAAAAGCATGTTTATCACCCTGTTTTGGTTTCCAGCATTAGGATTGCACCAAGTGCCCGAGTTGGAGCTTCTGGATTTGAGTGGAGACATTCCTCACACACACCCTTGTTGCTTCCCTCCCTGGCCCACACACTCTCAGTGACCGGTGGCTGCCAGAGCCGGAGATATGCCAGTGGGAAACTGGAATGTGGAGAGGGAGGGACCTTGCCTGGGGTCACCCAGCTCCCAGGGGAGGACCATGGTCCTCCGCTGGGGAGGCCAAGAGAGCTCGGGTGGGTAGGGGAGGAGAGGCCAGACTCCTACTGGTTTCCCTATGAACTCTGGGCCAGCAGACAGGCAAGGAGAGCCTCAGTCTGGTTTATTCCTGCTCTGCGACCTGGCTTTGGGTCCAGCGGCGATGTGTCCCTTCCCTGGCACCTGGGGCACAGGCGGGAGGCTGTGCTTGCATCAGCTGGGCCAACTGCTGGGGGCCTAGAAGACTTGGGGGCCCCAGGTTGCCCAGGAGCCCCGGAAAGGAGAAGAGAAGGGGACCCACCCTTGTCACAGGCTGTCCACATGTCAGGCTCAGTGCTGGGGCCTCATCGCTGGCAGTCCCACCAAATTCTCGAAACCAAGGTTCCTCCACTGCGGCACCACCGACTTTTTGGGGGAGTTCTGTCCCGTGTGTAGGCTGTTGTGCAGAACCCCGGTGGCTTCCACCCGCTGGCGGCCAGTTACCGACCCCTAACTCTGTGTGACAACCAAAAATGTGTTCAGACAGCACCAAATGTCCCTTCACGGGCAAGATCACTCCCATTTTACCGAGGGGGGAACTGAGGGCCCAAGAGAGACCGGTGACTCACCCAAGGTTTACTGAGCGGGGCCAGGGGAGGGGAAGATCCATGCCCAGAGCGCCAGGACAGGCTTCTCGGGAATGGGACGGAGGGCGAGCTTGACCCCGGCTCCTAGGGAAGGAAGGGCGCAGGAAAGCAAGGAGGAGTGATCGGTTATCTCTCACTGCACAACAAATTTCCCTAAGAATTAAGGGCTTGAAGCATAGACCAACACTTACCTCTCAGATTCCGTGGATCCGGCACTGGGACGGGCTTGGGCTTAGCTGGGTGGTTCTGGCTCCGGATCTCTCCCGAGGCCGGAGGATGTGCTTCCGAGGCTGCTCCTGGCTCGGGTTTGGAGAGCTGGTGCCGAGGTGGCCGGACGCCTCAGCTCCTCGCCATACCGGCCGCTCGGCGGGGCTGTGTGAACACCCTCGGTGCCCGGCGGCCGGCCTCCCCACGGTGGGCGGCCACAGAGGAAGCCACAGTGTCTTTTAGCGCCCAGCTCGGAAACCGCACAGCAGCATTTCTGCAACCCCCTGTGGGTTCCCAGGCCAGTTGTGTTCCCAGCGGGAGGCGGGCTGCCCAGGGCGTGAGCATAGGAGGTGAAGACGGTGGAGTGGGGAGCACCTCGGGAACGGGTGAGCAGGAGAGTCATCCCGGTGGGGGGACTGCACGCCAGTGGGGGGGGTGGGGGGCGTGTCTGGGGAGGAGGGAGAGCAGCCTGGTTCCTGTGAGTGAGCACATGGCATAAAACGGATGAGGGAGAGAATGGCCAGATGGTGGGGGGAACTCGATGGCCAGGCAGAGGTCCGTGCTCGATCCTGTGGGACAGAATGCCCCACAGACCTGTGCTCCCCACGTGGCACCACTGGGAGCTGTGGGGTTTTTGGGGGTGCCTCAGTTTCCCCCTAGGCAAAATGGCCGGGTTGCAAGGGTCGGCTGCAGGAAGAAGACCCGGATGTGTGGAGGCAGTATCGGTCACTCTGTGCCACGTGTGGCTCTGCGCCATGCTGTCCCTCACCAGGCCCGTCAGAGGACGGGGTGGGGCCCAGCTGATGAGCCAGCCGTTCAGGGTGGTGCCAGAGGGGCCGAGTGGCAGGGGAAGCCCTCCCACAGGACCCGCCATCTCCTCCACTGGGGCCTGCGGGTCCACACCTTAGATGGTTTCCATCCAGCGTCCCTCCAAGAGGCGGCTGGGAACTGAGCGCTGCCGCTCGACCCCACCCTGTCCCCACCTGTAGCTGATGCCCCCCTCTTCCCGCTGCCTTTGGGGGTGCAGCAGGGCCCAGATTCCCACAGCCCCAGCGCCCAGGTGGACAGTGAACTTCAGGAGCTTTGGGGCAGACGCATGTCCAGGAGGAGCCCTGTCAGACCCTAGACATTTGCTCAGCAGGAAATATCACGGGGGAGACGCTGCCCTGGCGAGGGTTATCTTAATCCCCGGCTTCCTTTGCTGCTCCTCCTAGCGTCCCTCCTGCTCCTGAAACAAAGCTGAGAATAAAAAACCCGAAGAGATTTTAGGAGCCGGAAGCACCCTGGGCCTCATAGACTTTCCATTGTGCCTGATGGAGGGGCAACCATCGTGTGGGCCTTACATAACGCGGCTTGGCTGGGGTGCAGCACGTCGGTGGGCTGGTTCCTCGGAAACATTAGACGCATCATCCAGGCTTAGCTGGACCCACGTGTAACCTCAGATTACCTGGGTGAGAAATGTCGGAAATGAGGTGGGGGCTCCTGCAGGGAGGGTCAGGGAGCGGGGAAGCAAAATTCCTCTTGGCAGGCGTGCTTGCCAGTGATGGCCAGATTTCCCAACGACAACGGCGACTCTCGTCTCAGCAAGGGTTTTGTGCACACCTGCGGCCTTCTGGCGTCATCACCCCACAGTCCCAGGTGCATTCTGGGAGAGGGATCGGCACGTGGTGGCTGGACTGGCCTTCAGGTCTTTGGGGTGTGGCCCGCACACGGAACTGTGATTAGCTGGTGTCCAAGCCCACGGGCTGGAGGGCGAGGAAGGGCAGTGACTCAGCTCGGCTGACGCAGCGCCCTCAGGTCAATGGTGCTGAAGGAGCTGGGGAACCGGGTCAGGCTCCATCAAGGTCATGTAGGGGCAGATGGATTTAGGGGAAAACTTAAGGCAACATTAAAACCGTCTTTGCACAAGTTGGCAGAACAGAGACCAGTGAAAGAGCTTGGAAACCTTGCGGTGGGCTCAGATTCCCTTCTCTGTGCTATAGTTTGTTAAACGGACCTGCCTGCACCCCCCCCCCCCCCCCCCCCCCCCCCCANAGGAATAAACGCAAGGCCATCTGCAAAGCGCTGAGCTTTGTTTGATCTCGGCTGGGAACGCGTGCCTCAAGTGCTTCGGAGCACTACGTCTGCCCGTGATCACAGAGGGGTTCCGAGTATTGATTTTGGAGGGAGAAGTTTTAGCGAGCAGGTGAGTTTGCAAATACAGCATGCACGAATAACGAGGACGGACTGTGTCTCTGCCTTGGAGAAGAAGGGGAGCTTGAAGACCATCTCTGGACAGGGGGTTAGTGGGGGGCCTCTCTCAGAAGGCAGAATTAAAGCCCAAACCTGAAGGTCCAGGAGGAGACAGCCCATGAGATCTGTGTAAGGGTCAGCATGGTGTCCTTTCTCAAGGCTAAGTTCAGAGCAGTCACTGTTTTCCATTCTGCATAACCATGGGGCAGTGGGCTTTATCTCTGCCTTTTCTTTAGGTCTTGCCGGGGCCTGTCTTTTCTCTCTTCATAGCTTCTTTTACACTGTTTACTTTTCCTCTTATTTGATTCTCTCCTGTACTACTAGAGACCTCAGATACTCAATCTCTATTCTTAGTGGTGATTCTAGAGACTTTTTCCAGGTGTCATAAATTTTATACGCCTCCGTTAATCCGTATTTTATATTCCTTCCAACGATGGGAGACTTTAGAATATGTTACTTCCCTTCTGACTGATATGCAATTGTGTCACATCTTTTACTTCTAATTTTAACCTCCCCAACTTAGACCTGATTTTTCTTGTTTTATGCGGTCAGTGGTGTTTGTTTACACTTACCCAAATGTTCCCCATGCCCTTTGCTCATGGTTTTTCTTGCAGGTTGCATTTTCCTTCTGCGGTTATTTCTCTTTGGCCTGAAACGTATTTTTTGAGATTGTCTTTACTGGCAGTCTATTAGTGGCAAACGTCTTAATTTTTACTTGCCTAAAAGTAAATTGATCCATCTTTTCTTTTACGGTTTGTGCTTTTGAATATTGTTAAGAGAGACCTGCTCTGAGGCTCTGTCAATGTCAGTCTATATTGGCCTCTGAAAGTTTTAGGGTTTTGCCTTTCGCGTTGAATTGTTCAACCATCTGGAGCTGAGTTTCGTGTGAGGCGTGAGGTAGGGGTCCGTGGCGGTCGTCTGTGTTCTCCACCAAGTATTTTGGGTTCTCGATACTTCAGGCATGCGGTAGGACGGCAGCTCTCCACCAAGATCTGTATCCGTTACCTACGCTGCGTAACAAGCCACCACTAACACAGCAGCTTAAAGCGATACCCACAGAGGAGCTCACAGTTCATTAGGGGCGGGGGGGGGCGTGCTCCGTTCTCTGCTCAGGCTCTCACAAGAGACCAGGGGTAGGGTCTGGGGGAGGAATCCACTTCCAAGTTCACTCGAGCTCTTGGCTCCTGGAGGCCACCCTCGGGTTCTAGCCGTGAGGACCGTCCTCTGACAACATGGAGGCTTCCTTCTTCAAAGCCGGCGGGAGAGTCTCACTCCACTTTGCTAGGACAGACGCGTCCATGTATAACCCACCTGTGGGAGGGACCATGCCATTGCATTTGTGTTAATCACAAACACATGACTTGCTTTGACCAATGATGCGTGAGCAGCCATGGGCGTGGCATCTGGCGGGAGAAGCTTAACGAGTGGTCTGTGATTTGTCACGTGATCTTCTCTCCTCTGTCATGGGGGAATGAGGACAGCGTGGTGTCTTCTCTTTCGATCTTTTGTGTGCTTAATTTCTCTTGCCTTTCTGTCCTTGGTCGGGTCTTTGGTATCATCGATACATTTGATCGCTTTTGCGTTTAGAACTTATATTTATCGAAACACCACAGAAGGCAGGAAAAGATCGTCTGCAGACTGAGGAGATGTTGTAATGTGTAGAATTGACAAAGAATCAGTATGAAGGGGATGGATGTTTTCATACAGGTTTTTATTATTATTAAGGTATGGCAAGGTCGACGGATCAGGAGGCGGGAGCCCACCAGGCAGTGGGGGCCGAGCAGGGAGCAGCAGTGCCAGTTGGGAGGGAGAGGGAACTCGGGGGGATCACGTGGGCAAGGATCTTTACTGCAGTTTCTGTGGAAAGGCACAGGTGAGGCAGGGCAAGCAGGCTGAGGATCGGCTAGTTTGAATAATTTCAGCAGGCTCTGGGGGCACCGAGGCTGTCCCTGGTTGCGTGGCACCTGCCCTGGGGTGAAGAGGCCAGGGGACCGTCGCTCAGAGTGTGGGAGCCCCGATAACGGAGGTGGTTGGGGTTTAGGCTTGCAAGGCTGGTTTGTATTTGAGAGGCGTGCTCCTGGGCGAGCCGTTTGCCGTCTCTAGGAATGCGCTAACCCAGGCAGGGGCAGGTCCCCAAGGTCAGCGAGGCCCAGAACACGGGTAATAAGATGCATGGTTAATTCAATGAAGAATGCCTAAAAATCGGTAAGAAACAGCGCACTGGCCAAAGTCTCAACTATAACCTCCTAGGAGAGGAAACCCAACACAGAGAGTAAGAACAAAAGTACAAGATACTGTCTCATCGGCCAGACGGGCAAACATCAGAAAGCCGGCATTGCCAAGGAGGGAAGAACGGGAGCTCCTGCTGGCTGGTGTCTGAACGGTCACTTGGAACCACCACTTTGGGAATTAAATCAGTATTTTTCTTGTAAAGTTAAACATATGTGTTCCCTTTAACCAAGCAGACGCGCTCATAGATAAATTCCCAAAACCCTAGTGTGTGTCCTTACACATTTGTGGCTGGATATACAGTTTCAGGTGGCTGTTGTACTCCAATCCCTGTAACACGTGTCCCCGTTGCCATTGAGAGGCCGGGAGAGGGTCCCTCTGTCACCTGGACTTGAGCGCTGCCTTGTCTCTTGGCTGTTTCCAAGATACTCTCTCCGGCCATAACCGTTCCTGATTCTCCGTAATTGATGATTTGGATTCTTGAGACCATGAGCTGCACTGATGGCCGAAGGGGCTCACGTTGGTCCCGTCTCTGTGCTTTTGTGGGCATGTGACCATCACATTACAACCTCCACAAACCCCAGCATCTGTTTTTTTTTTCTTTCTACGGCATTGGAGACACCCCAACAAACGACCTCTGGTCACTGTGGTGGCGAGGACTCTTGCTCTGGTTCCTGTGGCTCCTGACCTGCCCTGGGGCCTGTCCGTGTGGGCCAGTGAGGCAACTGGAACTAATACGTCCTTCTTTCAAGGCAGGTGTCTCTGTCATCCTAACACGCCCGATTGAAGCAAAATCCAGGTGCGTTTTAATTCACTTGTCTGACATTGGGCTGTTTGGGATGTCTGGATCTGTGCATTGATGTCTTATATCAGCGCTGAAGAATGCTCTACTCCTTTCCTCCATTGCCCTTTTCTGTCCTCTCCTCCTGGCTGCTGCGGCCCTGAGTCCTACCGTCCTGGGGCAGACCCACGCAGAGCTGGGAGAAGCAGGGGGCGGAGGAAGACGGAGCCCTGTGCTTGCTGACAGTGCCTGCGCATTTCCATGAGCGATCCCTAGCCTGGGGGCCGGCCTGGGCTAGCTGGGGCTATCCTGCCCCTAATCGCTGAACGCCGTCACCCACTGGTGACACTGGGGACTCCAGGAGGCATGTGGACACAAGCCCCTTGGGGTGGTTGTGGGGGTTTGGCATTTCTGGGGGCAGGCAGTTCTTGAGTGACACACATTTTGGTGGCAATGGGGTCCCTTCTTGAGGCTCAATCCAACTTTGAGAGCTTACAGTGTCCTCAGGCCTGTCGCTCTCCGGCCTGTTCCGAGCGTCTCACCAGTGTCTCCCTGATCCCACTGCCTTTCTTTTTAACTTAGAAATTAATAAGAGAAACAGAATCGAGGCCCAGTCATGCCTGGGAAACTGCTGAGATCTACCCCCCCTCTGCTCACTACATTTCTTTTATCTTCCCAGAAAAAAAAAAAAGTAGTACCATTAGGTCATCTCCTCTTTTTTTTTTTTTCCATTTCTGGGAAAAATCTTTATTTTGTGTATTTCTCAGGCATCTTGACATGCCGTCTCAAGACTAACAGAGGATCACTTCCTTCCAGTTCCCCTCAAAATTCCTGCCGGTTTTATCTTTTGCAAACGCCTCAGTGTTGCAAAGCAAACCCCCTCCCTCTGTCTCCCCCCCACCCCCGCCTCCTTGTGAAGAAGAAAGGGCCCCTGGCTCTCTGAGGTCTTTAGGCAAAGCAGATACATCCCCACAGAGCCTTCAAAGGTGCCTCTTCCAAAGCCGCAAAACTTCTGCCCGTTAACTCTTTCAAAGAGCTTTAGTCAGCGTGTGAAAGCTGTCTGGGTTCATTGATAAAAAAAAAAAAAAAAAGGTATTGTTTTTAGTACTGCTGAAGATATTAATGAATCGTATCAGAGGCCAGTGAGTCTTTGCAAGGGGCTCTGGTTACCTTTCACCTACTTGTTGCCTTAAACCATGAAATGATGTCGGAGTCAAGATGCCCCCGCCACAACGGGCGTCCCTGGAGAGGCCGGCAGGACGCCTCTCCCTCCCACACCCCAAAGAGTTAAGCAGAAATGGTTAATATTCCTCCCTTTGGCCCCCACGTCCCGTATTCTAATGTATGAACTCTCTCATCCAGACGTGAGCGAGCTGCATATGCTTCCCGGGCTTGGCGGGGCTCGCCTCCCCCGCACGACACGTATGGTCTCCGCTGAAACGGGCGTCCAAGCACAATTTTATGAACACGTAGCGCTCACCTCCACCGTTGGCCCCCGCCGTGCACACACGTATGTGCGCCCCCCGTTTTGAGTGGGGTTCGCTTTGTCCCTTTGCGTCCGAGGGCTCAGCCCGAGGTGAGAAAGAGGGAGCAAGGTTATTAAGAATTCTGACAAGGTAGGCTGAATAAATTGTGTTTTCTTTGTGTGCCTTAATCCGGTGTTGTATTGGCTTCTCGGACATGGCTAATTTATTTGGAATTTCATTCTGTTCCTGACAGCGTCCTTGAGTAGCTGTTTGATCACCTCGAGCGAAGTTACATACCAGCTTTCAACTGTTGGAAGGCCAGCGGTGTAATTTTTCTCAAGTGCATTCTCCTGGGTCCGGCTTTATGCTCGCGGCAGAATGTTTCAGACGGCTGGGGCCATCCCTTGTCAGGGGGAGAAGCCAGCCCGCCCAGGGGTCCCCCTCAGGGAGGAAGCTCTCCACTTTTCCCCACTCATCCCACTGTTGGGGATTTTAATCTGCTTTTGTGGGGCAGGAAGAAAGAAAATTAATTTTCGCCCGTCTGTGCGTAGCATTTTAGTGGAAACCCGGGTTGAAATGCACGTTCTGTTGACTTCAGTATAGCCCCCTCCCCGCGAGCAGGCTGCGTTTTGAGCTGCAGTATTCTCAGGGGAGGAGGTAATTCAGCCACAAAGCTTCCGAGGGTGCTAACCCCCCATCTACACCGCTCCTCGTTTCTCCAGCAACTTGTGCCTTTCTTGGCAGAAATAGGAGTTGACCTCCATTCTCCCTTAACTCACATATTTCTGTGATGTTTGCTCGTTTATTTTTTGTCATAGCAAGCACGTCTGCTTATAGAAAAAGAGAAAAATAATGATTTTCAATAAGCCTCCAACATCTCTGAGCATGTCACTCTTTGTGCAGTTGTGGCTGGTGGTTTTATAATTTGGGCCGAGTCCGGTCTAAAGGAAACACATGCTTCCTTTCCCTCGGGCTCTTGACCCCAATGCAGGCACCTTCCTACCGAGTGCCTTCTAGGTGCCCGGAATGGTGCTAAGCCCCTGCGGATCTGGCGAGAGCTCACAGGCTAGACACCGCAAAGATTTCAGAGACGTCAGTGCCACAATGAAAGTGAAAAACAAAACCAACCAACCAACCCAAACCAGGCTGATACCCCCATGGACCCTGGGTGAGAGGACACAGTGTCTCACCGACCCCTGCCCCGGAGTCCCTGACATGAAGCCCACCGGCTCCTTGTGGCCTTTGAGCAGTGATTTGTCTCCCCTGCAAGGTGGGCTTATCCCCAGCCTTGCTTGCAGGCATGGGGAAGGAGCTATTGCTTCCTTTTACGGAGGAGGAAACTGAGGCCCAGAGCACCCCAGGAGACCCGGCAACTCAAATGGGGCTCTCGGGGCTGGTCCTAGTGCTGTCACTGCAGCGACAGCTGGTCCAGGGTGGGCACTGGGCTGTGCCTCCATCCCCAGCCGTCCTCCTTGGACCTCACCTGAGAAAGGGCTCACCTGGCATTCTCTTAGGGAACATGAGGGAGGACTCGCCTCAGGTTTTTTCAACACATGGCCATTTCAACACATGGCAAAAGACCCTTTGGCTCTTTGCACTCCTGATTTAACCTGGGCCCTCAATCTGTCCTCGGTGACCCCGGGCTGGAGCCTTCCCCGGCTTAGCTCTGTGTGTCGTGGAAAAGTCAGACTGCCTTTGATGGGGACACTTGTCCCCTTTGTCACAGGTTGCATTCGGGGCAGGTGCTTAAGAGGTGGTGTACTGGGAGAAACATGAGTTCGGGCAGAGGGAAAGGGAGACGCTGAGAAAAGGTGTGACCGTGGGCACAGTCCCAAGTTCACGGTTATCCTGAGCAGCATTCTGGGGCCTACTTTCGGCCTTTGAGTTTGTCCTGACCTGCAGGGGAGCTGAGTGTTCACCCCCCCTCCCCCAGTCGGTCCTGGGCATGAAAGCCCCCAACTGTTCCGGGTCTCGGTGCTGGGAGACCTCCACAGCCAAGCGTGTCCCCTGGGGGAGATTTGGGTCTGGAGCAAATGGACATTGAAGCCAGCGGTCGGGGACACAGAGATGGGTAAAGGGTCCCAGGGGTCAGGGTGCAGCCCCAACAATGCCCCAAGCCCATCATCGGCGGGAATTATGAAAGGATTAGAACAAGGAGTGTCTGGTGCCACTGTCTGCTCCGCTGTCTCATCACAGAATTATTTTCTCCTTGTGGGTGTCGGCCACCTTACCCATCTAAGGTCCACTGCACCTGTGTGACAGGTAAACCCTTCTCAGGAGAAGTTGGCCCTGGGAACAGCCGTGACATTGTCCAGGGGATGGGGGCATTTGCTTCCTCTCCTGAAGGGCGTGCTGACCTCGGCCTCACTGACTCCGGGGCCCAGGGACCTCTGTGCAGGAATGGGGAGGCCTCTGTGATCCTAAGGTGTCTGGGTGCGTGAATGACACGTGACCAGGGCGCTGTTGACTTTGCGTGTCCCATGGTGCGCTTGGCAAACAGAGAGATTTACCCAAGGCCACCTTGTCCCCATCTGCCAGGTCGGGAGCTGTGGAGCGGGAGGCAGAGGACGGGACTCTGCCTGGCGTGTGCTCGCCCCTCCAGCTGGCCCAGGACGGCCACCTGGAGAGGCTGACCACACAGGTAAGTGAAGGAACCAGCCTCTTTTCCCTCCCCAAGTTCATGGCTGCTTTCCCCTGGGACCTCGCTCCAGATACAGATGGGTGTGTCTGGGAAGGTAAGTCCTGCCTCTGCTGAGGATTTTCCTGCAACACTCTGGAAACCCTTATCAAGGAGCTGCATCTTTGAGAATGCTCTAAGTGATTACTGCTTCCACGTCGGGCTCCCCCTAAGTTCTCATGTAAGTTTGAAGTGATCTTCAAACCCCTGCGCAAGGCATATAAGCCCAGAGCTTAAGGTCACCTGTAGGAGTCACGGTCAGCCAATGTGCTCTGTCACCTGGCCAGATCCACTGGCTGGTGGCTCTCTCCGTGGACAGAGGCAGAAAAAGGCATTTGCCACCCAGAGAGCAAAGAAGGGCATGGTGCACTTTCAGGCGGGGTGATATCTGAGCTTGCAGGGGTGAGTGCTGAGGGAGGGATGCCAGTGCGGCTCATTGCGGGTCTGGCCCACGGTGAGTGCCTGGCACGTTTGCTGGGATTATCATTATGAAAACCACAAGCCAGTGCTCCCCCCACCCCTCTGCCCATCTTAGGTTGTATTCTTTGTCAAAGCCTTTGCATTTAGTCCTTAGATAGAACCTTCTGGAAAGGCTGAGCAGGAGCACATTCTCCTTTTGTAGGTGAAGAAGAAATTCAGGAACCGGCTTCAGGTGGCCTGCGGTCCTGGAGGTCCCTGAGCCTTCTTTCTCATGAGGTACCTGCGGCTGGACCGTTTCCCAGGTGGGGACGTGCTTGGATCCCCAGGGCCAGGCTTTCGGAGACCTTGGCTCCTCCCTGTCCGTCCCTGGGGCCCCTCTGTGTTATGAGGCCATAGGGTAGGAGTTGGAGGAGGTGACCAGACTGTCTGTTCTCCGAGGAAAGCTTGGCTGGGAAAGGCCAGAGGGGGAGGTGTGTGTCTGTGCGTGTGTGAGCGTGCGTGTGGCAGGCTGAGAAGGGCTGGCGGATGCTGTCCTTTCAGAAACGGTGTGGGGACATTTCTGAGGACGTCCTCTCCGGAGGCAGGGGGGCAGTCAGCGACCCCCAGTCTGCGCCCACGCTGCTCCCTGGATCCGCACGCGAGGTCCTTCGGATTCGATCACCGCCATCTGTGTCGCTTTCCCGTGAGGGGTCTGTGCGCCGAGAGGTGGCGGCCAGCCCCGCGTCGCCTGCGAGCCTAGGGTGGGAGCCGCCGGAGGCCGAGGGTCACCGCGAGGGCGAGCGGGGACCCCGCGGGGCCGGGCCTGCTGGTGAGCGCACAGGTCTCCCCGGGCGCGGGCCTCCCTCTCCCCGCGCGCCCCCTCCTTCCCGCCCGCCCCAGCCCTGCTCCGCCGCCGCCGAGTGATAGCTAATTGGGCAGAGAAAGGGCCCGATTGTGTGCGCGCCGGAAGCGCGGGCGTGGGCGGCTGAAAGCGCCGGGGAAGGTGGCCGGCCTCGCCCCGCAGCTGCCGCTGGAGCCGCGGGGAGGTGACGTCAGCGCTGGCGAGCGGGGCGCCGGCGGAGAGGGGGGCGCTCGCGGCCTCCCGCCCCGGCCGCTCCACAATGCGACCATTGTCGGGCCCCGGGCGGCGCACGGCGTGAATGGCGCCCGGGCCTCTCGACCGGGGAGACCACTAGCCTCGCCATCCGGCCTCTCACCGGCCAGGGAGGCCTGGGACTGGACCGAGGCCGGCCGGTCGCCCCCGGGGGAGCAGGCTGGACTTGGTGCGCCGCCCGGGCCCCCGCCGCCCAGCGGACCCTCTGCAGAGTGGGGGCCTGCCCTCCAAGGCTGGGCCCTGCGCCCGACGCGCGGCCTCGGCATGGCCTCCTGGTTCGGGGGAAGCCTGGGCTCCGACCCGCTCATGGTCCTGCTGGTCATCATCCTGCTGGCACGCTTCCTTCTGTGGTCCTGCCTGGGCACCTACATTGATTATAAACTGGCCCGGCGGCAGCCCCGCAAACCCAAGGAGGACTAGGGCCCCTGACGGCCTGCGGACTCTGAGTGGCCCGCATGGGCAGGTCTTCCCCTCCAGGAGGACGCTGTCCCAGAGGAGCCTTGTCCTGAGGCTGAGGGCGTGTGGGAAGGTGGGGTAGGGCCGGCAAACCACTCCTGTATCCCACCCATAAGGCAGAGATGGACCGTGTCCCACCCAGACTGATCAGGGCTGTCCTGGCGATGGCCCATGTCCCACGTCAGGACAGAGGGGCCACCACTGCCTGTCTGTCCCCAGGTTCTGGGGTCTGCTGTTGGAGTGAGTGACTGTGAGGGCGGGTCTTGCTTTAAGACTCTCTCTGCCTCCAATTCTTTATAAATATGTTTGCAGGATGAAGTGGGGATGAGCCGGAGGCTTGGGGGTGGGAGGGAAGGACAGATGTGGTCACATCACAAGCCAGCCCTGCCACCAGAAGCTGCCACTGCCTTGGTTTTCCCTGAAGCGGACCCTGGAGGGTCTCAGGTCAGACTCGTGACACCTGAGCCCGAGCCCAGCTCTGGTTGACTGTGGGTAAACTCTCTTTCTCCATCTTTAAAATGGGCACAATAACCCCTGCCTCCCTCAGAAGGGTATGAGGAGGGTGGAATAAGGGGGTGGGATGGCAAGTCCCCCGTATTCTGCACACCGCTGGACATGTGGAGGACAATGGAGAAGAGAAGCCAGGAACCCAGGGCCCTCCTTTCCTTTGTGCTTTCAAGTGTGTGGCCGAGCTGCGCCTCCAGAGGCTGACAGGTGGGAACCCTGACGCGAGCCGTGAACCTGGCCTCCCTGCCGCCCGCCGCCCCGTCACGCCCTGCTGAAAAAGCAGCAGGTGTAGCGGGCTGCTTCTCAGCCTGCTGGCAGGTTCTAATCGCCCTGCAGATTTTAGCAAACACGATGGCCAAGTCCCCAGACCAAGAAGCATGGGCAGGGACTAGATGTCCCTGGGAGGCTGGGGCCTGATTGCACTGTGCCTTCCCACAAGGACTGGGGACTTCTGTCAGAGCAGAGGTGAGGAGCCTGTGTCACTGAGCTGGACGAGCAGACTCAGGAAGCCCGGGCCAGGAGCCGCCCTCCTAGCCTTGCGGCATCCTGGCAGAGGGATCACGGGCCTGAGCCAGGGATGCGGTGGGACCTGATGAGCTCGCTGACACCGTGAAGATCTTGTCTTGCTCCTGAAGGGCCTACCGTGCTCGAGACAACCGCATGGACTGGGGAGCCAGTCAGCCCAAGCAGTGACCTTCTGGGGGCGGGACTGACCAACAGGAGAGACTGTTGATGGTGGGGTGTCTTGGAGGACGGTTTACAGGTGAGGTTCTTTTCTTACGGGTGACAGTCTGGGAAGTCTGCACAGGGTGGGGTTACCATGCATGGATTCATCCCAGGGCTGGGGGCGGCTGTCCTTTGGGGCGGTTGTGTTGGCCAGTGGCCCAGCAGAACCTGCATCCTCTCCGTGTCAAGAACCTGATTACAGGATTAGGGGAGGAGGTGCTCTCATTGTTCTTAAGGAAAATGTTCAGTTCTCTTTAAAATGATCATGTGTGATTTTACTGACCTCTTTAAGAAGAATCACAGTAGTTGCCACAATCACATACCAAGGAGGGTGGCCAGCCATCCTGGTTTGCCTCGGGCTGCCCCAGTTTTAAAACTGAAAGCTCCATGTCGTGGGAGACCCCTCCCTCTTGGGCATGGCAGTGCCCACCCCGACTCTGATGGAGGAAAAGTCAGTTCACACAACACGCTGATGTGTTTCCAGTGGCTGGCCTGCCTGTAAGCTGCCTGCCACCTGCAAGTGCACGTGGGTGCATGGATGGCACCCCCACACAAGCTTGAGCTTCACCATTTGGTCCAGTGGGCCAGAATTCTGGGGCTCTCACTGCAACCCCTTCCATTGGGGGTGTCTGGCAGAGAGGACAGAAGCAGCAAGCTGCTGCCTACACAGGACCCCAGAAGAAGACCAGATTCTGCCAGTGTTATTTGAGCCCCTTTCCGCTTACACTAGTCAATATATATATATATATTTTTTTTTCCTCTTTAGCCAGTTTACATTGGTTTCTTTATTCACAACTGACAAAATTCTGATGCGTGCAGGCCTCTGCACCCACGCACCAGCCATCCATCTACAGCCTCACGACGCATGCCTGGCTCAGAACGAGCCCTCAAGCCATGGTGTCTGAGTGAGTGAGAGGATGTGCCCTGGCCTGGTATCAGGCAGCAACTGATCCAGCTGCAAGTGACAGACAAGTAAACAGAGACTTAAACAGGAAGCTTCCCCCCTGCCCTTCATCTTTCTTTCTTCATGTCACAAGTCTGGCCTTTGTCATTCCCGTGGTATGGCAGCTCCATGATATTATCAAGGACTTAGACCCATATTTCTGTTCTGCCGTCCTTCCCATGTAGCTTTGGTCTTCATGGTCACAAGAAGGCTGCTGCTACTCCAGACATTCTGAGTGAGTTCCAGGCAGGAACAGAAAAAAGGGTGCTAGAGGAGGGAGAGGCAGTCCCCTGATAGGTGAAGCCCTTGGTTGTACATGTCCTGAACTAGAAGCATGTCGCCTGGCCTCCTTAGATGCAGAGGAGGCTGAGAAATGGGAGCTTGTTAGTGGGGCTCACGGCCACCCTAGAGAGGGTCAGGTTCCTGTTATAAAGGAAGGCTAAATGGATATGAGGTAGGCAACTAGTGATCTCTGTCATTGGTCCTTGGCATTCTTTGTCTTTATTTGGGACACTGTTTTGGGTATTTGGGTGACTTTTGTGGGCCCCTTACGTGCCAGCTTTGCCCTTGCCTGCTCTTCAGGGATAACAGCTGAGCTCAGCTGTCTTTTGCAGCTCCAACGTGGAATTAGGCTGGCTTCTTGGGGCTCCTAAGAATTTGTTCCAGTAAGAAAGTCTGAGGCTGAAACAGACATATTCCCTCTGAGAGATGCAGGGAGATGCTCGTTTGTCCACAGTGGGTAACAACAGGCACAGACCCGTAGCACATGGATGGTAGACAGTGAACAGCTGATGGGTAAGTGGACGGTAGTGATGGCTAACCGATGGATAAATGGAGGGCGAGATGTAGTCCTCAACTTGGTGGGCATCACAGAGCGCAGCGCTCACAATGTGAGAGGCAGCATGGATACAATGTATAAAACGGTGCCTGCCCTCCCGAGGCTTGCAGGCTGGGAGCTCAGAAGTGGGCAGAGAGACCTGGAAATAGATATTAGCTCTGCACTAGGCAGATGGTTATTAAGGACAACAAACGTGGCAGGTGCAGATTAAGATATAGTGTCAGTGTATGATACACACCAGATTTTGAAGGCTTGGTACAGAAAAATATTGTATAATCTCACTAATAATGGTTTTATATTGATCATGCATCGAAATGATAATATTTTGGACACATTTCGGTTAAATAAAATACTAACATTTTCGAAGTTTCCGGATGGTTGCTGCTGAAGAGCATCTTTCAGTCACAACAAGAACCACGGGGGCCAGTCTAACCACAAGCCTGGTTATTGGGACGCCGAGACCGCACACAACACCTGCTTTAAGACAAGAAGGCCCAGAAACGCTTCGAAGGAGGACCCCCTACCACACCAAGTACTCAACACTATTTACACTGCTCGAGCTCATATAAGAAGGAAAACTCCCAATTCTTTTTATGGAGTGAGCATCTCATTGATACCCAAATCCACCAGAGAGCGTGGAGAGAAGAAATGCATGGCGACGTCACTTAGAAATATTGACGCAAAAATTTGGACTCACTGAATTAAGCATTGCATCGGAGGGATAAAACATCACAAGCAAGCAGGGTGGATCCCAGAAATGCAAGGACGGCTGAATACTAGAAAGCCAGTCCGTATTGTTTCCCATAGTAATAGCTCCAAAGAGAAAAATAATTTCATAATTTCCTTAGGTTCATTTCCAAAGGTGTTTGGATAAAATTCACATCCGATCTCAATAAAACGCATCGTAAAACGGAAGAAATAGATACCACGTTGATATGTTTTTAACCTGAAAAGGTAGTTCTCTCTTAACAGGGAAGATAGCATCATGACAGGTAGGGAAGCTCCAGCAACGTCACCATCAGACCCCGGAGTGGAGAGGAGGGTGCTCACAGCTGCTGAGTGGGGTTCTGGGGTGGGGCGTAGCCTGAACGACTGGGAAAGAGAAAGCAAGTGCAGAGAGATAGGGACACTGGGGAGGAGAAGGACACCCTGACATTAGTCACTGAGAGATGGATGGCATCTTTGGAAAAACGGAAGAGCATCCCCTCAGGATGAATGCAAATGGTTAACGATTCAGGGAAGTGGGCGGCCCCAGGTCACCCTAGAGAAGCCGCACACGGCAGGCGGTCTACACAGGGATGCTCGGCACAAAAGACCCCATTTATAAGATCAACGTGAAGAGCAGAGCGCCTGGGAGCAAACTTCGTGAGACGTATGTCTAATGCTTGGAAGGTCGAGTTGTTCCCTTCTGTAGGTTTTGGGGTGCACTTGGAATGCTGCAGATTTCCCGCAGATGGATGACCCTGGGAGTGAGGGGGCTAGTGGGGGAAAAAAGTGGCAGGGGCAGAGCGGGTCACACCTGACCCTCGAGGACAGATCCGACCACGTCTGTCTCACTTCCCACTCTGATGCCCCCGTGACCCGCAGGAGGAGCCTGGCACCCCACTCGGACCTTCCAAGCATTGACACCAAAGGCTCTTCCAGAGCGGCCTTCGGGGCCACGCGCTCTGGCAGATGTCCCTGCAGCTTAGCCAAGACCGCACAGAGCAAAGGCACTACCGTTTTTGGGAGGGTGGTGGGTGCTCCCATGTAGGGTGGCTAATTGTCATGGGACTGAGGGGTGAGCTTGGGGTTGGGGTTCCCTGTGACACATCTGCAGTGCTCAAATCAGGAGCATCTTGGGCGCACGGGGATGGTTAGTCATCCTCTTCGTAGGAAGTTCTGGGGAGTAATGAATTAAACTATCCAAAGAGAGTTCTGGTCTTTGCCCTGGCAGAGGGTCTTAGGCTCCTGGAACATTCTGTCTGATCAAAGCGTCCTTGTTTACCTGAGACCTTGGGCCACTTGGGACAGTCTAACAATAGGATTTGTTATGGGGGCTTTGTTTCCACCCGATCTCCAGAGGGGCTGGAGACCGAAGGCTGGATAGAGGGTGGTCAACCTTGTCTAGGGGGTCCGGCCCGACAAAACCTGCACACGAAAGCTCGTTTTGGGGGGAGCTTCCTGGTTGGTGATAGGCTGTGCGTGTCACACATCCTTGTGGGGGGAACCGACACCGCCCATGACCTCACGAGGAGAGGACAACCAGAAGCTTCGTGCACGGGCTCTCTCCGGACTCCGCCCCCGCGCACCTGTGCCCTTGACGATTGTGATCTGCGTCCTCTTTCTGTAAGAAGCCACGCTGAGTCTGGAGTCCTTCGGAGGAGTAGTGAACCTCGGGGGCTTGGGCACTCTTGAACTTGCAGTCGGGGCCGGGAGCGAGGGTGGCCTTGGGGATGTTCCTGACCCCTGCACCTTCCTTTCCTGCTCCCTGCCTCCCTGAAAACCACAGGCTGGGATTCCTGGCAGAGCCGGCCCGTTTCCCGCCTCACCCCCGGCGACCTGACCCCCGCCCGCGAGTGCAGCCTGCGGCGCCAGCTACTCGTGTCTCATCTGGAGCTGTTCTGCATACTTTCGAGACGCATATACCTTCTCCCATCCCGTGTTCTGTCCTATCCTGTTGCTGCACGTCATTTCTTGTGGAGTTTCTATTTTTTCTATGATGCACATACATTTTTTTTTTTTAAAAGAAAGAAGTAAAGAAACAACTGGGTCATACATAGTGAAAAAGCACAGCAAGTTTGAACTCCGAGGTGAGGGTCTGGAGGGGCTCCGGGAGGGTCTGTGTGTGTTTAGAGGCAGGGGTGAGTAGTAGGGGAGGGATGCCTGGAGTGCGGGGGAGGCGGGAGGAGGCGGGAGGCGGGAGGAGGAGGTGGCCCCACTTTCTGTGCACTAATCTCATCACTAGAAATGCTCCCCCCACCACGAGGCCATGCAGCGTGGGAACTGGCTCATTCTTCCTTCCCCAGGGACTTGGCACCCGCTCTTTCCCCCAGACGAGGGTCACTGAGGAGGACACAGCCAGGCTGGTGCAGGGACACCTGGGCTGCCTCCATGGCCAGTCTGCGTGGGGACAGGATGGGGAACGGAGACCTTTAGAAACAGTTCACTGGTCCTGACTTCATTCCCCAGAGGGGACGTGACACACTCCACCCTCTGCCCAGCCGCCCCTTCTGGCGTCCCGGGCCTCCTGAGACTAGGTTTGGAGGGGCAGATGGGTGGGGAGCGACTGCCTCACCTCTCAGCTGGACATCGGCCTCAGGGTGCCCACTGCCCCTCTCCCCAAACCCCGCTTGGCCGGGGAACAGGCACTCAGCCTTGGCGAGCTCCCCCGAGAGCAGCCTGCGGAGCCCCTGTGGTGGAGATGAGTCACCCGTTCTAAAAATAAAAAGACTTAAGTCATGAAAGAGCGTATTTCCTTTTTAAGCCAGATGTGTCTGCTGAGGGACCCCCAGCAGTTTGGTGCTGCAAGGAGGGCCAGGAGCCTCTGCTGCATGGGTCATCAGGGCTATCTTCCCCATTCCCCATTCCCACCCACCCCTGGTATGAGCACCTGGACAGGCTTAGCACGGGGCAAGAGAGCTGGAGATGGTCCCTGCCGCCAGCAGCTCCTGGTTCAGCGGGGAAAATGAACTGTGTGTAAATAGCACCCACATCAGGCAGGGGGTCCTATGGGCTATAAGAGAGGGGCAGAGCCTAGAGATCACATAGGGGAAGGGGCATTAACTCTCTCTCAGGATCTGCAGAAGGCTTCCTGGAGGAGGTGTCGCCAGAGGTAGGACTTGGGGGGCTCTGATGGGCAGATAGGGGAGGAATGGTGTCCCAGGTAGGAGAAACAGCATTAGCAAGGGCCCTGAGGCCGGAATGCTCTTGGCACGTTGAGGATCCTCAGGAGGACTTCTCAGACCCCTGGTTACACAGGCAGATTCCTGGGCCCCAGACCCGCTGCCTTTGAGTCTCTGAGTGGGGTGCAGGAACAGGACCAACAAGCCACCAGGTAATTCTCTGGCTCTCCAAAGTCTAAGATTCACTAGTCTGGTTGCCGGGTGTATAGAGGAGGGGGTGAGGATGTACGATGACAAGTTGGGTCTAAGTTGTTAGGGCTTTGACACTCACTTAGGAGTTTGGACTTTATCATCCTGGCAGGAGGGAGCTTTCAAGGGAGGGACAGTCCTGGATCTGTGCTTGGCAGTGTCTCCAAGAGCAATGAGGGCGATGGACTAATGGAGTGAGGGATTCTGGGGTGAGGAGCCTGCTCAGAGGCCTGGGCAGAGGTAAGGGGGCCTGGACTGTAGAAGTGATGTGAGGGAAAGGGTCGGGGCTCTGGGAGACAGCAGGGACAGGACTTGGGCCACTCCCATGGCCCCAGGCTTCAGGGGAGAGCCTGTGACAGTCACCAGGAAAGTGCATGCAAAATATGAGCAAATGTGGGAGAATTGGGTGCTTGTCATCAATGGAAGAGGAGGGGGGAACATGAAGGGGGAGGGGAGGGGGAGGAGGGAAACGGGGAGGGGAGAAGAGGGGGAGCCAGCGGTCCTCTGGGTTGGAACGCCACATCCGCTCCTTCTACCCACGTGACCTGGGCACCATGCTTTAACCTCACCAGGGACCAGATTCCTGTCTGTGAGATGGGGACAGGGATGTCTCCCATGAAGCCCATAGCGCAGAACTCGTGCACAAAGATCCCGTCTGTGCCAGGTTGCGGGAGGGCCCAGAAGCTTCTCTGTGGGCACACGCATTCGTGTGTCGGGTGGGACTTTTCTGGTCTCCCCAAGAATTTGGCTGAAGCCATAAAGCTGAGGATGAGAGGTGATGAGAACCCTGCATTCATGAGAGGTGTGGCTGTCCCGGTCCTGTCCGACGGAATGAGCAGAACTGTCACCGCCGTCACCCGTCTGCAGCCCGAATGGGACTGGGAAATGGGGCTGGTGCCCGAGCGTTGTGACTTAGTGGGTAGCTGGGCAGTGCAGGTGATTCTTCTCTGGCCAATCCAAAGTCAGGAGGGGGCCCCAGTGAAACTGCTCAGAGACTGGGGTGCCCACAGGGAGCAAGGAGTGACAGGTGCTGCAGTGTGGAACACAGTCCAGGGCTGCTGCAGTCCCGAATACGTCAGGCAGAAGGTCTTGGGAACTTGGCTGTGAGTCCCTGGACCTGGGGGCCATGCATGGATGCAATGACTGGCACCTGCTTTTCTCCTTGTGAATTCAGGAGGTGGGGGCTGGCTGGAGCCACCCCAGGGCAGCATGAAGAGCGAGGGCAGTGGGGCCACCTGCCATCCCCCAGAAGTATGGGTAAGCCTGGCAGGAGAGACTCCTAAGTTTCCCACAGGGTCAAGTCTTTGGCTCCTTGGTCCTCTTAGTGTCAGAAGCCTCTGAGGCTTAGGGGAGGGCAGGGCCACCCAGCTAGAGGGCATGTCCTCAGCTCTCCTGTGGCAGGTGGGCCATGGGACTGACTTGTGGTCCAGGGATGCGGGAGGAAGGGGTGCATGCCGCTGTCGGCCACATCCTGGGAAGGGAAGCTTTTTCCTGCCCTCTCTCCTTCTCCCTGTCGGCCTAGATCACAAGCAAAGGGGGACAAAGGAGAGGAGGCTGATGTCCTTGGTCATGGGGGAGCAACATGCAGGAGGAACCCAGCTCCTCGGGCAGCCCCATGGCATGGAGTCCCTGGCCCGCCATGGACCACCCTCAAACTCCAGGCTGCTATGAAAGAGAGAGATGAACTTCCATCGCGTGTGTGCTGTTGTACTGGGGTCTCTTTGTTACGCAGCTCTGTCCATAGCCTATCTGATATACCCTTTCAGCAGACCCGTTCTGTTCAAGCTTCTCATTAGTGAGATAGCCCCCGACTGCCCTGTGCACAGCACAGCAGTGCCAAGGACACACCACCCCCTCTGTGAGGTCTCAAGGCCAGCCCCTTTCTCTAAATGCTTGCCCCCCGCCCCACCCCCATAAGCCTTCTGAGGCCAGACTGTGGCCTAACACTGTGGCCTCCTAAGAAGCATTTGTTGCCTGTCAGGAAAAAAAATCCTCTCTGGCCTTCAGCTGTCCTTGTCGTGTCCTCAGGGGGACATAAAGCAGCAGGAGAATCAGAGAGAAATGGCCACCTTCTGCCATCCACTTCTCTTGTCACGAGTGATAGCAGGGTGGGTGGGGGTGGGCTTGGCAGAAATACGTGCAGGAATGGCTACTGTTTGATGTATGTGTGGAGAATCTGCGTGGCTGGTGGAATGTTCTGGAATCTGCTCTTGGTAAAAGCCTTCTGCTCGCAGGAGTGCTCAAGCCGAGGTGGGCCGGCCTGTCCAGTCCTGGAACTGGTGTGCGCTGGGGCACTCGAGACGTTTCCTTGATGCCCTGAAGTCTTGGGCCTGAGCGAGAGGTCTCCCGATGCTCGGTTGGTCCTGTCGATGGACAGTTGGGCAGACAGTCCTACCACAGCCAATGGCAGGTTCCTCCGGATGCCCGCAGAAGCTGTCCTTCCTGGCTGTCTTCAGGCCTCCCAAAGTACCTGGCAAGTGCTCACCACGGCAGTGTGGACACAGTCTGATTGTGGTCTCAGCGGCCCCTGCTTAGGTTTGTGTCAGCACACTCCTTCCCCATGGACGGGCCAGGGGCCAGTGAGGAGGGGAGGAGAACCCTCCAGAAATAGCCTGGCCTGGCTGTCCATCATCAGCTCCTAGCACTTTGCAGAAAAAGCATGCTCTAGACGAGTAACAGATGCCTAAAAATAGGAAGTCAGGATGGAGGGAAAGCAGGCATTAAACAAGGAAGGTGAATCTGGGGACAAGGTTGGGGTAGGACATGCGTATGCTGCCCACGGTGTCCTCCAAGGTGGTGATGGCTGGGCTGCAAATTCCTGGCGGCCAAGGCGAGCAGGGAAGGGAAAGGTTTGAGTTTATATGGCTCTTGGAGGAAACGCACTGCTCTGTAGGGACAATAAATGTGTCCTTAGCCCTTATTTGTAAAATAAATTGGTCACGAGGGGCTTTACCTCAAAATTATCAGGAGATACATTAACGAAGTTTGTTCTCCCAACCCACGAGCAGGGAATGTGTTTCCATTTCTTGTGTCTTCCTCAGTTTCTTTCGTAAGCGTTCTAGAGTTTTCAGAGTACACATCCTTTGCCTCTTTGGTTAGGTTTATTCCTAGGTATCTTAGGGTTTTTGATGCACTTGTAAATGGGATCGAGTCCTTGATTTCTCTTTCTTCTGCCTCGTTATTAGTGTATAGAAATGCAACTGATTTCTGTGCATTGATTTTATATCCTGTGGCTTTGCTGAATTCCTGTCTGAGTTCTGGCAATTTTGGGGTGGAGCCTTCTGGGTTTTCCACATAGAGTATCAATGTCGTCTGCAATGAGTGGAAGTTTGACTTTTTCTTTGCCGATTTGGATGCCTTTCATTTCTTTTTGTTGTCTGATTGCTGAGGCCAGGACTTCTAGTACCATGTGGAACAGCAGTGGTGAGAGTGGGCGTCCTTGTCGTGTTCCTGACCTTCGGGGAACAGCTCTCAGGTTTTCCCTGTTGAGGGTGATATTTGCTCTGGGTCCTTTATGATATTGAGGTATGTTCCCTCTATCCCTCCGTTGTGGAGAGTTTTATCAAGAAAGGGTGCTGCATTTTGTCAAATGCTTTTCCTGCCTCTATTGAGAGGCTCATATGTTGCTTCTCCTTTCTTTCGTTAATGTGGTGTATGTATCACGTTGGTTGATTTGTGGATGTTGAATCACGCCTGCAGCCCAGGAATAAATAATCCTTTTTTTCCCCAGACAAAACTAGATTTTATTTTATTTTTTTAAAGATTTTATTTATATATTTCAGGTGGGGGAGACAGAGAAGAGAGAAAGCAAGCGAGCACAGGAGCAGGAGGAGGGGCAGACGGAGATGCAGGCTCGCTGCTGAGCAGGGAGCCCAATGTGGGGCTCGATCCCAGGACCCGGACATCTTGACCTGAGCTGAAGGCAGACACTTAACCAACTGAGCCACGCGGGCGCCCCCTGAATAATTCTTTCACTGTACTGTTGGATCTTCCTAGCTGATATCTTGTTGACAATTTGTGCTTCCATGTTCATCAGGGATATTGGTCTGTAGTTCTCCTTTTTAGTGGGGTCTTTGTCTGCTTGGGGTCAAGGTAATGCTGGCCTCATAGAATGAGTTTGGAAGTTTTCCTCCCATTGCTATTTTTGGGGACAGTTTCAGAAGAATACATGTGAATTCTTCTTTAAATGTTCGGTAGAATTGCCCCGGGAAGCCACCCAGCCCTGGACTCTTGTTTCTTGGGAGAAGTTTGATTACTGATTCAATTTCTTTGCTGGTTATGAGTCTGTTCAGGTTTTCTATTTCTTCCTGGTTCGGTTTTGGTAGTTTATATGTTTTTAGGAATTTATCCATTTCTTCCAGATTGCCTAATTTGTTTGCATATAATTGCTCATGATAATCTCTTATAGTTGTTTGTGTTTGCAATGACATGAGTAGAGCTAGAGGGTATAATGCTAAGTTAAATAAGTCGGTCAGAGAAAGACAAATACCATATGATTTCACTCATCTGTGGAATTTAAAAACAAAACATATGAACATGGGGAAGGGAAGGGAAAAATAAAATAAGATAAAAACAGAGAGGGAGGCAAACCATAAGAAACTCTTAACTATAGGAAACAAACTGGNCAGGTTCCTCCGGATGCCCGCAGAAGCTGTCCTTCCTGGCTGTCTTCAGGCCTCCCAAAGTACCTGGCAAGTGCTCACCACGGCAGTGTGGACACAGTCTGATTGTGGTCTCAGCGGCCCCTGCTTAGGTTTGTGTCAGCGCACTCCTTCCCCGTGGACGGGCCAGGGGCCAGTGAGGAGGGGAGGAGAACCCTCCAGAAATAGCCTGGCCTGGCTGTCCATCATCAGCTCCTAGCACTTTGCAGAAAAAGCATGCTCTAGACGAGTAACAGATGCCTAAAAATAGGAAGTCAGGATGGAGGGAAAGCAGGCATTAAACAAGGAAGGTGAATCTGGGGACAAGGTTGGGGTAGGACATGCGTATGCTGCCCACGATGTCCTCCAAGGTGGTGATGGCTGGGCTGCAAATTCCTGGCGGCCAAGGCGAGCAGGGAAGGGAAAGGTTTGAGTTTATATGGCTCTTGGAGGAAACACACTGCTCTGTAGGGACAATAAATGTGTCCTTAGCCCTTATTTGTAAAATAAATTGGTCACGAGGGGCTTTACCTCAAAATTATCAGGAGATACATTAACGAAGTTTGTTCTCCCAACCCACGAGCAGGGAATGTGTTTCCATTTCTTGTGTCTTCCTCAGTTTCTTTCGTAAGCGTTCTAGAGTTTTCAGAGTACACATCCTTTGCCTCTTTGGTTAGNCTGGAGGGGAAGGGGGTGGGGGATGGGTAACTGGGGGATGGACATTAAGGAGGGCGCGTGATGGGAGGAGCAGGGGGTGTTACAAGCAACTGATGAATCACTGACCTCTGCCTCTGAAACTAGTAATATACTATATGTTAACTAAATTGAATTTAAATAAAAAATTTAAAAAGTAAAAAAAAATTATTGGGAGATAGTTATTATATCAGCTGGTGTTCTTCAGAAAAACAGAATCGAGGGGCGCCTGGGTGGCACAGCGGTTGGGCGTCTGCCTTCGGCTCAGGGCGTGATCCCGGCGTTATGGGATCGAGCCCCACATCAGGCTCCTCTGCTATGAGCCTGCTTCTTCCTCTCCTACTCCCCCTGCTTGTGTTCCCCCTCTAGCTGGTTGTCTCTATCTCTGTCAAATAAATACATAAATAAATAAATCTTTAAACAAAAAAAAAAAAGAAAAACAGAATCAATATGATGTGTGTTTATATAGAAAGCTATTTATTATCAGGAATTGGCTCACACAATTATGGACGTTGGCAAGTCCAAAATTTCTGGGGTGGGCTNTATAGTTATTCTATCAGCTGGTGTTCTTCAGAAAAACAGAATCGATATGATGTGTGTTTATATAGGAAGCTATTTATTATCAGGAATTGGCTCACACAATTATGGACGTTGGCAAGTCCAAAATTTCTGGGGTGGGCTGGCAGGCCGGAGACCCAAGAGAGCTGACTTTCTAGTTCAAGCTGGAGAGCGGTCTGTCCTACAACCAGGAGGAGCTCAAGTTGCAGAGAAGTACAAGGGCAGTCTGCTGGAGAATTCTCTTTTTGTTCTTTTCAGGCCTTCAACTCATGGGACGAGGCCCACCACAGAGGGAGAGCAATCTGCTTTTCTCAGTCTACCAGGTCCGATGCCAACCCCACCTAAAAACACCCTCATAGGAACATCCACAAAAATGTTCGACCAGGTATTTGGGCACCCTGTGGCTCAGCCAAGTCAACACAAAATTAACCATCGCAGTGATGGCTGGTGTCGTCCCCCATCTTCACAGCAAAGGTGGTCACGCCCTGACTGGGTAGGTCCCCCAAACACAACTCCAGAAGGCACTTGGTGGGGGCAGGGGGCTAGCCATGGCTCTCATGGAAGAGATGAGCCCATTGCCCTTTCTGCCACAGCCCTGTCTCCAGGGCCAGAGTGCATTTCGGGGGGTCTGAGATTCTCTGGCCCCGGCGTTGACCACACAGCCGTGCGATATGCTCCGTTGGCTTATTTATCTTTTCACTGAGGTGGGGGGGTCGGGTTTGGAAAAGAAGAAAAGGAAGGGGCCAGATGCATGAAGACCCGTCAGGAAGAGTGACCTTAGGGCCATGGCCTTGGGCAAAAGCCGGTGGGGGAACTTTAGCTCCACTGATCGGCCAAGCAGCTTCTCACTCAAGAGCAAAGGAAGAAACGCAGGAGGAGGATGGGGAAAATACCCGCCCGAATTTGGGAAGGAGGGAAGAGAAGAAACAGCTAAGGAGAAGTGGAAACTTGCTTCACCTCAGAGCACTNTGGTGTTGACCACACAGCCGTGCGATATGCTCCGTTGGCTTATTTATCTTTTCACTGAGGTGGGGGGGTCGGGCTTGGAAAAGAAGAAAAGGAAGGGGCCAGATGCATGAAGACCCGTCAGGAAGAGTGACCTCAGGGCCGTGGCCTCGGGCAAAAGCCGGTGGGGGAACTTTAGCTCCACTGATCGGCCAAGCAGCTTCTCACTCAAGAGCAAAGGAAGCAACGCAGGAGGAGGATGGGGAAAATACCCACCCGAATTTGGGAAGGAGGGAAGAGAAGAAACAGCTAAGGAGAAGTGGAAACTTGCTTCACCTCAGAGCACTTACGCTGTGGGGACTTGCAGCCTCTTTGCAGCTGGATACCCTCGCTGTCGTCCCCAGCAGTGAGCGGGGAGCCCGCCGGGGCTGGAGGGACACGGGCCGGAGGGACGCGGGCAGGAGGCCGTGCTGCCAGATTGAGGGAGCACAGGCTGTCCAGCAGAGACCAAACTGTGCTGGGGCACGCCCGGCAGGAGGTGGGAGCAAGGAAGGGTTAGAGAAGGGGGGGCTATTTCAGTTTCCCCCACCCTCCACTCTTCCATCCGGGACCTCCCGTGGGCCAGGACAGCCCGAAGCCTGAGGGCGAAGGGGGGGACACGTCGTTGCCTGCTCAGAAGAACCTTCCCTCACCCCCAAAACTGTGTCCCCGCACCCCCACCCACCGGGTCTGGCTCAGCACCTGTCCCCTGCTTACCTGCACTTGTCTTTCATCTTGGAATTTAGTCCGAGCCGATGTTGCGTCTGTTTATTGTATTGTTTGTTCTGCTTTTTATATATCGATTCTCTAGAATGCAAGCCCAGGAGGACAGGGGGTTTGTCTGCCGTGTCCACATGAGAACAGTGCCCGGTGATCCCTAAGCTCTACACCCCCATTTCTGGGTGACGGACCCTTCTCCTGAGTCTTCTCTGGCTCCGTGTCCCCAGTTCCTGCAGCCNTGTGCCACCCAGGCGCCCCTGTTCTGCTTTTTATATATCGATTCTCTAGAATGCAAGCCCAGGAGGGCAGGGGGTTTGTCTGCCGTGTCCACACGAGAACAGTGCCCGGTGATCCCTAAGCTCTACACCCCCATTTCTGGGTGACGGACCCTTCTCCTGAGTCTTCTCTGGCTCCGTGTCCCCAGTTCCTGCAGCCGGGACGGAGTTTCGGGGCGGAGCTTCTGGCTGGGCTCTGGGCGAGGCTGGACTGATGGCAGGGACAGTCCCAAGGTCGCAGGGCAGCCTGCCTCCTGTCCAGCTAGCCAGGCGGCTCCCATCAGCAGACACGGTCTCGCCGCGGCTCCCTGGCTGCTGGCCAAGTTCTCAGGTCAGTCCTACGTGCGGCGCGTCAAGTGCCAGGCTCTAGGCCACTTGCTGGTGAGGCGGGTGCGCACGGCCCTTGGGGGTTAATGAGGCATCGCGAGAGCCGGATGCAGGCACAGCACTTACATCAGAGCCAAGGCTTAGTGAACGACCCAGACGGGCCAGCCACCCTTCTAAGAACATTTCATGCATCCTTAACTTGACTCCTCACAAACCTTCTGTGGGCAGGGGCTGTTACCATCGCAGCCAGCAAGTGGACATCTGGGTCATGGGCCTGGGCAGTCTGTGTGGTGAGCCGAGCCCCGAGCCCCCAGGCATGTGTCTTCAGGGCACCGTGAGGCAGAGAGGGAAGATGCCACAGCAGAGAGCTGACACCCTGGAGGGATACAGGAGTGTGGGGAATTCTGGCTGGGTGACATCTGAACTCAGCCTTGAAGGCTGTTGATGTTTGTGGTGTGTGTGGGGGGGTACTTTCCACGGGAAGCAAGGAAGGCTGAAGAGGTGGGGAGCGGGGAGGCTGGGTTTGCAGAGCCGGGTCACTGGAAGGGGATGCCCTATTGCCGGATCCTGCCTGCTCTGGGAGAAATGAGCTCTTGCTTGCAAAGAAACATCTGTCTGGAGAGCCGTGCGCCTAGATGTTTTTACGCATGCCACATATGACGTGGGAGAGGCCCACTCCACATTCCCTACATGTTTATTGCAAAATAACCTTATCCTGGGAATAACAGGAGGAAAATCACCCACATCCCCACTGCCCTAACAAACAACCGTACGTGTGCGCGTTCCCCTCAGGCCGGAAGCCCGTGCAGACGTGACTTTGAAACCACAGTCCACGAGCAGTCTTGTTTGTCCATTGATCTGTACGGCAAATGTTTCCCAACTACTTGCCTGCTGTGCATGAGGGACTGTGCTCTGGACAATAATGGCTTAGATTTTCCTGGGTTTCGCTACCCATGCGGGGCTCCCTCACTAATCAGGGTATGCCAGCTGTTGTAANTAGGAGGAAAATCACCCACATCCCACTGCCCTAACAAACAACCATACATGTGCGTGTTCCCCTCAGGCCGGAAGCCCGTGCAGACGTGACTTTGAAACCACAGTCCACGAGCAGTCTTGTTTGTCCGTTGATCTGTACGGCAAATGTTTCCCAACTACTTGCCTGCTGTGCATGAGGGACTGTGCTCTGGACAATAACGGCTTAGATTTTCCTGGGTTTCGCTACCCATGCGGGGCTCCCTCACTAATCAGGGTATGCCAGCTGTTGTAACCATCGATCCCCAGTGACGAGGCCTGATCCAGTCAATGTGTGTTTCCTGTCCGGGACGGTGCGATGCAGGTGGGGTTGGGGCTGTGCTCCAGGCAGTCATGCAGGGACCCAGGCCTCTCCATGCCACACATTCTGCCGTCCTTCAGAGCCTTGGCGCCCTGCCTTGGGCTGGCGGGGGACAAACGGAAGGAAAGAGCGGGGTGGGTTGGGCAGGCCTTGCCTGGAGGTGGCGTTCAACGTTTCCAGCTCATTCCATCGCGTGGGGCTCAGTCGCGTAGCTGTGTCTACCTGAGAGGAGAGCTGGACAGGTGCGTCCAGCTGGGTGCCNACCATCGATCCCCAGTGACGAGGCCTGATCCAGTCAATGTGTGTTTCCTGTCCGGGACGGTGCGATGCAGGTGGGGTTGGGGCTGTGCTCCAGGCAGTCATGCAGGGACCCAGGCCTCTCTGTGCCACACGTTCTGCCGTCCCTCAGAGCCTTGGCGCCCTGCCTTGGGCTGGCGGGGGACGAACGGAAGGAAAGAGCGGGGTGGGTTGGGCAGGCCTTGCCTGGAGGTGGCGTACAACGTTTCCAGCTCATTCCGTCGCGTGGGGCTCAGTCGCGTAGCTGTGTCTACCTGAGAGGAGAGCTGGACAGGTGCGTCCAGCTGGGTGCCCAGGAGAGAGAGGGGATGGGCTTGGTGACCCTCTGGGCAGGATCTGCCACGGTCCTCAACAGCAGGCTGTTTGGTTCTGAAGGATGGAGTAAGAAGCACAAACCAAATTGTGGAAGGAGAAGGGGACGTTGTCACCACAGTTGAAGGTCTTTGGGAAAACGTGAGCTGCAAAGGCAGGCTGAGGAGACCCTCTGGGCCAGAGCCTGGCTTTTGGAGGATCCTGCTGTGTACATAAGCTCCTCCCCACGGCCACCAGTGTGACTCATTCTGCGCAGCCAGAGCTCCGCCTGCTCATTTTCTGCGCACTTTCCAGAAGCGGCTGCCGCTCTTGCCTTTCCTTCCTCTGCTTCCCTGTGGGCTTGTGTCTTTCAAATCCCCTTGCTGTGGCTTTGGTCAGGCACCGGGAAGGAGCACACTCAGACAGCAGTGGTCAGTCACAGTCCTCAGGACCCCATTTTGCTTCTCCCCACTTAACATTATCTTCTGGTGTCACTACGTGGTCTTCACGGCGATCATTTTCATGGTGATGTAACAAAGGAGACTTCTCTTTGCAAAAGTGTGTCCCATGGACTGTTGGTAGGTGTGCCGAGAAAGAAAGATGTTCTGAGCTGAAATTAGCTTGGGATGTTTGGAATTTACAAGGGTAACTGCAATCAGTTTCAAGGATTGTAATTCCAACTATAATCAGTTGCATGGTCTGGGTGGAAAGACCTGCGTCCCTTCAGGCCATAGTGGTTCCGAAGAGATTTCGGACTTACCTTCAATTCCTGGGGAGCAGTAACAAGGATCCTGTTTGGGCCCCACAGGTGACTGTTCCCAGGGCCCCTGGCCCCGGGCTTGGTTAGATGACTTCCTGTGGACTCCGCAGTCCCCTGCCACCGGTCATATCACCTGTTGTCATGTATTGCAATTGTCTGCTTGAGTCTTTCTCTAGCCTGTGAGCTACCTGTGGGCTGCAATGGAAGCTGGCTGCCTGTTAAATTCCTATTGTTCGGCACGAGTCTGGAGGAGAAAATGCACCCAAACTGTTGGAAGAAAAGAAGGAAGAAAAGGAGTGGGGGAGGGAAGAAAGAAGGACAGAAGGAAGGAAGGAGGGAAAGAAAGAGGGAGGGAAGGAAGGAATGAAGGAAGGAGGGAAGGAGGGAGGGAAGAAGGAAGAAGGGAAGAGAAGAAGGAGGGAGGGAAGAGAGGAAGAAGGAAGAAAAGGAAGGAAGGAGGGAGGGAGGCCAGCCGCCCAGGACCGTATGAGTGGAGCACGGCCCTCCAGGCCACCTGTGCACACAGACACACGATCCCGTGGGAGCTGGCGCCCAGCACTGCTGTGTGTAAACAAAGTCTGCCCCCTCTGGTGTGGCCCCATCTTCCGACACCGGCCTTCGTCTCCCCGTGGAAACCCAAGATCCAGACTGGGACAAGGGTTGGCAGATGTCTGTGAAAAGGGCCGTCTGCCTTTGCAGATAAGAGTTCCCCAGACAATGGATGTACTCGGCCAGGAATTCCCACTGGGCTCTAGTCGGAGACTCCGACAGACCTGGGTCACGGCTCCCCTGCCCCTCAGGGCCATCTCTGTGGGTCTGGGACTCCCACTTTCCTGAGCACCCCGTGGCAGCAGCTACCCTCCCATCTGAACACACAGCCATCTTGTAGGACTTCTCAGAACAAGAGATTTTTCTCGGAAGGCCCTGAGTTAGGAGTGTTGGTTTTGTTGACTCAGCCTGAGTCATCCTGTCTTGGATCACTGCGGTCCATTCAGCTGAGGCCTGGGGACCTTGGTGTGTGGGGGACACAGTGATGATGGGTAAGTGATTAGGTCTTCCCCCCGTTGGGGGTTAATCGCACTCCAGCTTGGGGCTCAGGGATGGACAGCTCCCTGTGGTTGTTCCCTCTAGTGCCTCCAGTGAAAGATGGCCTCAGGGGAGCCGAGGAGGTCAACAGAGTGCCGAAGTCCCCTTGTGGGCCTGACTGTGACTCCCAGCTCTGAGCCATGACCCTTCCTCCTTACTGCCATGCTTTGAAGGGCGGAAGCCGTGTGCATGTGCGTGAAGGAAGAGGGAGCAGAGGGCACGATGGCCAAGGTGCCCTAAAGAAAGCCCACTCCCACCATCCCATTTGCATTTAGGTCATTGGGAAACCATTCTGTGGGAATCCACCCTCCCTCCTGGAGAAGCAGGGGTGACAGAAGGAGTCCAGGGATTTCTGTCCTTTTCTCTTCTCAGTGCTATCCTGTAATTGGATTCAACTTCCTCATGAGGCCTCCAGTCAGAGAATCAGACCACCAAAGAGGCTGGGCCAGATCCAGTGTCCTCCCTTGGCTGCAGCCCTTACCAGGGCCTTAACTCCAAGTCTTGGCTCAGGGCTGATTCTTTCAGAGGACATTTTCACAAGGACACTTATCTGTGCCCTTCCTGGGTGTGCACCTTCCCCGTCCCTTTCTCCAGCCTTAGGCTCGGGGCCAGACTCCCATGTTACTCAGATGGGAAGTGTGTCCTTTCTTCTCTGGATGTGATTGGCACCAAACCGTTCCCCCAGACTCCCCCCACCACAGAAGAAGACCATGAAGTTCATAGTTGGAGGCATGAGCACGCACAAGATAGGAAGGAGCTTGTGCCAATTTAAAAAGCGAGGGTGAAATGAGGGGACAGGTGTCTGAGGTACCATCTCTCCATCAGTCAGCTACGGCCCCAGTCATGCTGCGTAACAAACCACTCTCAACGCCAGGCTCACAACCATCGGGATGTATTTCTTGCTGGACTCTCTGGTCCAGGGGGCAGGTCTGTGGACTGGTCGGGTTTGGCTGACCCACAGGTGGCTCAGCGGGGCTTGGTTCTGGGCCAGGACATGCTCTGCATGCCAATTCTTCTGGGGACCAGCAGGCCCCCATGGGTGTGATCTTCTCTTAGCACCGGCAGACGTGCAGGGGATAAGCCCACTCACAATAGCATCTTTCAAGCCTTCGTTTGCCTGTGTCAGCTGACGTTCTCCTGTTCAAGGTGAGTCATGGCTGAGCCCCCATCAGTGAGTGAGGGATATATTCTACCCGTAGTGGGGGGGGGACTGCAATCATGGGTCCAGGGTGGAGTTAAGGACCCCCACTGCGGTCTACCACGGCCCCTTTCTAAGGGCTTGGAGCTGAAGTCTGCCCCTAGGGAGGGGTCTTGCCAGTGCGGACAGGCAAGCATTGGGACTTTGGATGCTGACAATGGTGGGTTTGGGTTCACGGCCTGTCGGGTCGCTCACAAGCTGTGGGATGGCGGACAAAGCTTGTTTGAGCCCCAGTTTCCTCGAATGTAGAATGGGAAGTGGTATTTGTCCATACTCGTGCTTGCGTCCAAGCTGAGTGAGCCGGGTGGGCTGAAGCACCTGTCACACGGCAGCCGCTGTGAGCGTCCCGGCCAGGTCCCCACACAGCGAGTGGCTTCCGCGGCGGAGCCCCCCGGACATTGCTGTCCAGAGGGAGTGCGGGCCCCTGGCCAAACTGTCCAGTACGGCGGGGAGGTCACATGGTGCGGCAGGTTCAGATCGGTCCCGAATTCAGAGCACGCTCCCCCGACATGCTCGGGCCTTGAGCATGGGCTGGCTGAGGGGATGGGGCAGTGATGTCCTCACTTCCCTTCTCCCCTGCAGGGAAGCTCCCCTATGACCCACAAAGTCACCTCCTACCACCTTGTCAACGTCCTGTGGAGCCGAGGAAGGAAACCCGCTTCCTGGGAGCACCTCCACTCAGGGCATGGTTCGTGCTCCTTTGTGACCCAGAGGCGGCAGGGATAACATGCACATGTCCACCGAGGTCTCTTTGTCTTTTTGAGGGAGGTGACAGTCCCTTTGAAAATGTGCTGGAAGCTATTGGACCTTCACCCCCTCACAAAACACATGGACATGTCACCTTTTGGGTACAGTTTCAAGGAGCTCATATGCTCCCTGAGGACCATTTATGCACGAGAAGTGAAGAGCCCCCCTGGACATATCAGAGGACAGGAGCCACTTGAGCTCCCATCAGACAAGGCCAGGGGATTCCAGCATCACAATGGACACAGTCAGTAATGGATTATAATCCCATCACGAGATTGTGAATCCCCAAGTCCGCACCGATAATGAATCAGTAGGCGGATCCACGAACAGAGAAGAGAAAGCTCTTTACCGTCAAAGACCAGCTAACAAACGTGGACGGAATGACAGGCTTAGAAAATTACAGCTTTGCAACCCTCAGAGCAGCAAGTGACTTAGGCAAGAGTCGCGTCATACTCATGGATGGATGTGAAAGTTTAATGAAGCACGTGTCTCAGAGCATCTTTCCACGGGTGACACTGCATTCCAGGGGGCGACCGGGAGAGCCTGGAGAACACCGTCCTCTCCAAGCAACCCGTGTCAACAGTGCCGTTGCCGGGCCCAGGTGACAGCGTGAGCCCGCCGCCGACACGCGCCGAGGACGCGGCCTCGGTTCTGCAGCTGCCCTCGCGATGCCAGCGTCACGAAGGTAAAGGGAGAACTGAAGAATCGTCCAGAATAAAGGAGACTCAAAAAGGCACACGCCTGCTGCAATGATCGATCTTATTTTGAAATGAAATGCTCTGAGGAACGTGACGGGGACGGCTGGAACAATCTGAGTAAGGAGCGTGCATTAGATGACAGTGTTTCAATGGTCAATTTTCAGAACTTGTTACTGGTGCTGCGGTAAACCTCATTAAAAACCCTATTCATTCCTAAAAATAATAGTTGTACTTCGGCGCCATGAGAAAACAGCCTTGTTATTAAAACATAGGTACCTGAATCCTTAAGGACCGCTGTGGACTGAATTGTGTCCCCCCCAATTCACACGCGAAGCCCCAGGGCCCAGTGTGGTTGCATGGGGCGCGAGGAAGTAATTAAGGTAGGATGCGGTCAGGAGAGCGAGCCCAATCCGCGGGCCACCCGAGCGCTCCCTCTTCCTCTGCTGAGTGAGGACCAGTGGGACGTCGGCCCCCGAAGCCAGCAAGTGGGCTCTCCCCTGAAGCCGAGCCCCCGGCACCCTGATCTCGGCTTTCCTGGCTCCGGGGCCGTGGGGGCTAACCTTTGGATATTTAAGCCTCCCTGTCTGCGCTGTTTTGTGACAAGGCCCGAGCCAGCCACCCAGGCACAGAGAGGCAGGTCGTCGGCAATTCAGTGGTTCAGAAAAAAGGTATGAGGATATATGAGGAAAGACAGAGTGATAAAGCAAACTGGAGAAATGAATGGTGACAGTTGGCGAGTCTCGGCGAAGGGCGTTTGGGCGTCATTTGCTTTATTTCTGCAGACTTTCTGTACATTTGAGATTATGTCAAAATATACCCGTAAGCCAACAAGGAAGACTCCTGCTCTGTACAGAAACAAAGGAAGAAAAAAGCCAAATCGTGCTCCGTGGGCTCAGGATTGATTGGCCTGGCGCGGAATCGCAGAGTGCCTCTGTGGGGAATCCAGGGCAGTGAGGGGGCCTGTGTGGCTGGCGTATGCCTGGGAAACCTGGACAGGATGGAGTGGGAACAATAGCAGGTGGGATTCTAGAATTCACGAGGATCCTGGGACCGAGCTCTCCTGAATGCTGGCGATGGGCGTGAACTGTTCTCCAAGTGTGTTCCTCCGATCTCTATCCTGAGAGATTCTCCACCCAGAAGGGTTCCCTGGGGAGGCACATTTGAGAGAGGCAGCGATATCGGCACAGTATTTTATTAAGGCATATTTATTTAAAGCCTGGGAGGAGTTGTCCTCAGGAACCCCGTGTAACCTCGTACAATGAGGTGGGGAGTCTCTTGAGAACCTCGTGAGAGAAGTAGCTGGAAGACGAGATGCTTCAGCCTCCCGGGAACCACGCTGGCGGCACGGACCCTCCAGGACCTCTGTCCGTCCCTCCTGGCACTGGTGTCCACACCATTTCCAGGAAGGGAGCGGGGAGGAGAATATGATCTGCCTGTCCACAGGGGGCCTAGTAGGTCACCTGAGCAGGTGTTTGCCAGGCACACCTGCTGAGCCAGGACTCAGGCGTCCTGGTGGCTGGATTGCAATCAGGCCCTTCCCTTCTCCTCTCTGCCCCGGGGGCCCTGGCGACATGGGGCTTGACCAAGCCACGTTCCTCATCCACCAGGCCCGATTCCTCAGGGCCCCTCCAAATACTCAGGGCTCGGCTCATCCTGCCTCTTCCTCGGCTCTGACACCGTGCCAGGCCCCACCCATGTGTCCTCTTCCCCTGCATCCTGGTGCACAGTCCGAAGGGCTCCTGCTAGACTGCCCAGCGGCGCGCCCTGTCCGTCTTCGCTCTGCACAGCGGTGCGGGGGACAGCCGCCCTGCTGTGCCCAGAGCCGCGCAGCAGTAACGTAAAGAATCAATGTGATTGAAAGCATGCTGGGACCCTTCCCGCTTTTTTTCATGAGATCCCGTTACGTACACACCCAAAAGATACAGTGCCGGTAGGGTGCATCCGAAGCGCTCGGCTCGTGCTTCTTGCAGTTTGTGAAAACCCCGCCAAACTTTGCAGTCTGTTCAGCCGCACGGCCGTGATGGGGATAGTTCCCTTTACCCAACTGAGATCTCGAGTTTCAAACCATGCGGCTCCTCGTTTGCTGCAGGTGAGTTTCCTTTAAACCCCGAGCAAGTGGATCCCGTCATGTCTGCAGGATTAATGAGGCCCGAGGGAGCTCGGATTTGGCTCAGCAGACGTCTTCCGTGCGTATCTCACCACACAGGCCGACAGCTGGTCTCCGAATGCATTATCAGCAGACTCATTACATATTACCGACGGGGCCGGGGACGCATCATGTCATTCGTGCTGTCCTGCAACATTTCAATCTTGGTTAGTTCCGTGATTTCATTTCAAATCTCTGCATTTTTGCAGGAATCAGCTGGTGAACTCATATGTCAAAACATGTCCTCCCTTTTATCTCTGACTCCGGTATCCGGGATCTCCCCAAATTGCCTTTATTCATAGCTGAAGCAGACCATTTCCCCCTCTTAACAGTAAACAGTGTTTGCTAAGAAATGAGATATTTTCGACGATGAATTTTAGCCATTTTCCATTTTCCTCGACCTAATTGAGTGAGCAAATGCTTTAGTCTGCAACAAAGTGGAAACTCGCCCCGCAGTCGGGGGGCTGCCAAATGTGTTTTGCTCCTTTAATGTTTTTTGATCGTTTCCAGACCTGCTTTTGTCATGAGGAGCCCCGTGCACGGTGGGCGACTCTTCCCGATAACTGAGTTTTTGTTCCCGGGGTGATGAGCAGCCATGATAGGAAGGAGTATGATTCCAGTCGTTGGGACCTTGAAAGAAAAGTCCCTTCTAACGTCACCACCTGCCCTGCACTTCTGCCCTGGGAGGGCAACTGGTGTGGCCGTGGTCCACCACTTATTTTCTCAGATTTCAAACCATGTGCTGGATTCCTACTGAAAATGGTATCATTCTCTGAATCTGGGTTGACCCCAGATGTACCCCGATTAATTATTGATGATAAGGAGACCCACGGCTGTTCTCCCCGCTGGCTCCGGGGCCGGCTGCACTCGGCAGGAAGGCTTGGAGCATTCTTGGGAGGGGGGTGGAGAGGTGGAGACCCGGCGGCTTGAGCTGGGATCACTGGAGGGTCACGGCCGACTGCGTTTTACCCAATGTCATGGCTTTACTTTTGTTTCAAATTCTCTCTCAATGAAGAATCTGCTATTTCTACACTGCTGTGGAAAAGAGAGCCTTGACCCGAGCTCTGTAATTTACAGGACTGATGTAAAGGGGTTGTGATGGTTTAATCGCGTTACTGACAATTTGGGGGGGGAGTGGAGAAGGGGTTTCCTCTGAGAAGTGGGGGCATATGTCGCTGTGGTCCCTCATTGCCTCTGAGCTGATGGGCTGGGAGTTTGAGGGGGTGATAGGGCGAGGGCAGCCAGAGGGATCCTAGAGGGCCAGGACTTTGTTGTGTTAGCAACAGGAAGCCATGGAAAAGTGACTTGGGGGGGCTTGCAGGCTCAAGCTGTCAGGGGTGTCAGGGGCCTCGGGCCGGCCGAGGGGCAGTTCCATGGCCCACGCAAGGCATCTGGGGTTGACCCTGGGTGTTGGCACCAGGCTGGGTGGGAAGTGGGGGGTGGGCTGCCACATATCTGTGCCCACCTGGGCTGACCCCTCAGGTGATCTGGCCCAGGGTCCTCGAGAGGCTTGGCAAGGGGACCTGCAGTCACCTTGGGATCTTCTGGGTCTTAACAATACAGACTTTGTTCACCAGAAGGGACCCTGGGATTCAAGCCGCTTGAACCCAAACCCAGAGCGTGGAGATCTTCCCACAGGGGCGGTTTATCACAAGTGAGAGCTCCGGCGCCCCCACTGGGCTCACCCCATCATGCATATTTCTTTATATTTGCAAAAGTGAGATTTTTATAACAAGATTTATTTATTTATCTGAGAGTGAGAGCGAGTTCGCGAGCGGGGAGAGGGACGGAGGGGGAGGGAGAGAGAGAATCGCAAGCAGACTCCCTGCTGAGTACGGAGCTGGACACAGGGCTCGATCCCAGGACCCTGAGATCATGACCTGAGCTGAAATCGAGAGTTGGCCATTTAGCTGACTGAGCCGCCCAGGCGCCCCTACAAAAGAGAGATAGTTTAACAGCGGTAGGTACAGCTGCTATGGCTTCCGTCTCTGATTCGCCTTCGCTTTGGGGTCCAGGTGAGGGGCGGTGGGTTTGGGGGGACGGGTTTGGTGTTTCCAGTCACTTCCCCTAGACAGCCGAGGTGCCACTGGCTCCAGGCTCAGGCTGGCTTCTGGGGATCCAGCTGCACCCATGGGGCGATTCCTTGGGATGTGCCCGAGGTCGCACGGTGGTGTCAGCCCCTCTTATGGGCCCTGACCCTGGGTGTGTGTGTGGGCAGGAGAAATGAAGTTTGACATTCGTGGAGCCGGAAGTTCGTCTCTGAATAATGTGTCCCGTCATTGTATCGTCATGTTGTAAGTGGGACATTCAGTTCCTATTGCAGCTAGTGAAAACGGAAGGTATTTAAGAATTTACTTGGTGATACAGGGCGTATGATTATAAATAGACCAGCATATATGCATTTTGTCCTTTTTGGGGGGTGGGAGTCCTGGGAAGATAGAACTCAGCAGGATTCCTAGATTTGCAGGACACAGTGTACAAGCCCTGAACACTTCTGTGTGAATAAAACACACCCAACACATCTCAAGGTATCAGACCGCTTCTCAGAGCTCAAGGTGCATCTTGTCCTGACAAAATCTGGTGCTTCTCGACAGTGGGGGACAGGAGGTGCCCCAATGCAGCACAGTGACCTGAAGACACTGGCACACATGGCCATCGATAAGTTAACGCATTGCTCAGAAGAGTAGGTGTGTGTCGGAACTCTGTAGGACAGGACATGAGGACAACGTGGCAACAAGTTGAAAAGTGCATTTGAACCCGCAGGGAAATGTAAGTCAAGACTCATCCACACCCGTTAGGAGGACTACTATCAAGAAAACAGAGGGGCACCTACATGGCTTCGTCCGTGAAGTGTCTGCCTTCGGCTCGGGTCATGATCCTGGCGTCCTGGGATGGAGCCCCGCATCGGGCTCCCTGCTCAGTGGGGAGTCTGCTTCTCCCTCTGCCCCAAGTAACTGAAAGCAGGTCTTAAAGACATAGTTGTACCCCCATGTTCATAGGAGCATTATTCACAAGAGCCAAGAGATGGAAGTGACCTAAGTGTCCACTGATGGGTGAACAGACGAGCAGAGTGCAGTCCATCCACACGGTGGGATATTACCCAGCCTGCAAAAGGAAGGACGTTCTGACACCGGCCACAGCATGGATGGACCTTGAGGACGTGACGCCGAGCGAAATAAGCCAGATAGGAGAGGACAAAAACTGTGAGATTGCTCGGTGCTCCCAGGAGTTTCCTGGAGTCCTCAGACTAGACAGAAGGTAGCATGGTGGCCGGGGTTGGGGGGAGGGACTGCAGAGCTGGTGTTTCAGTTTTACAAGATGATAGGGCTCTGGAGGCGGAGGGGCTGCTGGTGGCACAGGAAGGCGGACGGGTTTAGTACCACTGACCTGCACACGTGACAATGGTTCAGAGGTAGATTGTCTGTTCTCTGTGTTTTACCGCAATAAAAAGGACATAAAAAAATCGTTTGAATTCCTTCTGCATTCGCCTTAATTTCACAATGCTTCTGTCCATTTTTCCGAGTTATTGATTATTCCAAAATTAACTGTGATGGGAAGGATGATCCCAGCAGAAGCCTAAAACAAGCTGACCGACAGCAGGGGCAGAAGCCCGGACACATGCCAGCCCTCTTCCTGCGTCAGAGCAGACGCGAAAGCCGAGAGTCCGAATCATGGAAGAAGCAGACGGACTCTAATTCCCCACCTACAACGGAACCCAGGCATCTTTCTAGTCTCTTTATAGAAAAAAATACTACGATCGCCAAAGGAGGGTCGTGCTGAGGTGAGATGAAAGGGTGTGCAGTCCCGAATACAGGAAGGCCGTGTCACAGACACGGGCCAGGCAGCTCGGAAGGAAACGCGTGGATACCCTCCGATGTTTTGTGGTGTTGGCAATCTCTGTGAGCTTCGTAATGTCTGAATCGTGAGTTCTTTCCTCATCCTGACTCACACCTTGGGCAGATGCAGCTTTGTATTTGCAATTTTGTATGAGTTTTCTCCTAGGCATCTGACTTCGCGCCTCCTCCATGTCCCTACCAGGTCGCTGCTTTACTGGAGTGGGGGACGGATGCCACCCAGGTGTGCCCACCTCCTCCCACGGGATGGGGCGGCCGTCCCCCTCTACCCTTTGCATCTCCCCCAAACAGGTCTGCCCCTCCCCCACGCCCATCCTTGGAGTGTCGGGCATCGCCCTTCGTGCACACCCCCTCGTTTAATCCCCCACACGAACCTGCTGGCTGGGGGGTTGGCCGCCTTGGTCTATAGGTGAGGGATTTGAGGCAGCGGCCATGAAATCTCTTGCCCAAGCTTCTCTGCTAGCAAGTGCTGGAGCCGGGATTTGAACCCGGGGCTCTGGAGCCAGAGCCTCCATCGGCATGCCAGGGGTGCAGTATTCCCCCCGTTCGTCAGGGAGGATACTAGCAGCCCCGTCAGTATGAACAGGCATCACGTACTAATCCCCTCTTCTGTCCTCGTATTGGCCCACATCGCAGCCTCACGGCCGCGCTGAAAGGTGCTCTCACTCTGTTTCACAGGCGTGGGAATTGAAGCTTAGGGTGGTCAAGTGATATACTGAAGGCAGAACAGCTCGGAGGGAGGAAGGACTGGGTTTTGATCTCAGAACAACAGTCCCCTTCCTGCTGGTCCCGGGCTAACTCCAGGCCACGGCAGCAGGCCCTCCGGGACCACCGGCCCCCCACACTGACCTCCCTGAGCACGCCGGGTTGCTAGCAGTGCCAGTCTTTCCCATGTCCTCCACGTGACTGGGGGCCGGGCCGGGGTCACGGGTGTGTGGCCAGTAGCACACGGCCCCGCTCTCAGGAGGGCCCCACGCTTGGCTTAACAGTCTGTGGCCATCCCGAAATTCTCAACAGTTTTTGAACAAGGGACTCTACCACTTTCATTTTGCACCAGGCCCCGCAAATGACCGTCTCCCCCTGCCCAGCCGCCTTCCTTGAATCCATTTGTAAAATGGATTACTACGGTACGAGAGCAGAGCAGATTACTACGGTAGGAGAGCAGCGAGAAGGTTCTTTATCTCCTCTTGGGCAAATCCATTAGGGTTAACGGCCCCTCTGAAGCCCCTCCGAGGGGGTGACGTCAGCCTGTCTTTGGTGATTTGTGGAGTGACCGCACGATAAGGACTCCGGCCCGTTTTAGTGACAGGGCATCCTTCCCTGCGGCTTCCGAGAATTAGTGGGGCTATCTCTCCATTTATCAAAGCCCTTTGGGGGATGAGGCAATGGGGCCGAGAGGCGTTGTTGCCTCGCTGTCTCCCTGCCCGTGGGGGCCTGCAGCTCCTGCCGGCCCGCCTGGATCTCTGGGGTCGGGACGGCCGCCCCGGGAGGACCCACTGCCCTCCCAGGTCCGAGCTGCGTGGCCGGCCACCAGCTGGGCCTGCCGAGTCTACTGTCCCAAAGTAGCGTGTGGATGAGAAGGACAAGACGGGGCTCGGGGACACTCGAGAGTTCGGCCTGGGCCGTGTTCAGTCTGGGACGCTGGGGAAGACGGAGTTTCCTGGAGGCGGAGCCAGCTGTGCCCCCTGCCCTTGCTGTGAAGGTGACGTTGTCTCTTTGAGGGGACGGCCCCCCTGTCCCCCCCCGCCGGCAGAGAGCTCGGGCAGGCCGTGGAGTTCCCCCCCGAATGTACGGCTGAGGGACTCCCTGGCCTGGCTCAGAAAAGGCAATGTGGCTTCCACGTGGCTCTCGCTCTTGGCCTGGCCTGGGAACCTGCCCTCCATGACGTGAGGAAGCCCAAGCCGCCCGGAAGGGCCCCCTGGGATTCGGGCTCACAGCCCCGCAAGCCCCCAGCTGACACTAGCCTCGACCGCAGGTGGGGGTGGGGAGAATGAACTTGCGATGATTCTGTCCCCCGCCTTTGAGCTGCCTGCTGAGGCCCCCGGCGTCGTGGAGCAGAGAGCAACCGTCCCCACGGTGCCTGCCTGGATCCCTGACCCACAGAAACCACAAGAAACAGGAAACGGCAATTGTTGTCCTGAACCACTCCATTTTGGGGCAGTTTGTTGGGCAGAACAGATGGGATTCTCTACTTGGAAGAAATGTCTGCGTGAAGAGACGCCAGCGTCGGGAGCTGGACTCCGTGGGTCCCTCACTCCTCCCCAGGGGAGGACCAGACACTTAATCCTGGAAACTTGGGGGCTCTAACCCCCCTCTCCCGGGGATCTGCTCACAGATGGCATGTCGTCTGCTCTTCTCTCTGCCTCGTGTTGGTGGCTCTGCCCCACGGGCAGCAGGGCTGGATTCCCAGAGTGACCTTGACTGAGTGGGTCTGGGGCTCGGTCCCTCATGTCTGGGGGTCAGGTGATCTGAATCCAGCTTCTTCGGTGACGGGGGACCTAGCTCAGTTTCTGCCTGTAGAGCTTGTCCGTCTCTTAAATGGCTCAGAACTCCAGCAGGGAATGTGTTTGGCTCTTGTTGAATTGTGTCCCCAAAGTATGTTCAAGTCCTAAAGATATATCCAAGTACCCACAGAAAAGGGTCTTTACAGGCATCATGGACTGGAGGATCTTGAGATGAGAGCATCCTTGATTCACCCTAAATCTGGTGCCAAGTGTCCTTGTCAGAAGAGGAGAGAACCCAGACCGAGGGGAGGGGCCGTGTGACCACGGACGCAGAGGCTGGAGGGACACAGCCGTGAGCCAGGAGCACCTGGAGCCCTGGGAGCTGGAAGAGGCAGGAGGGGTCCAGAGTCTCTGGAGGGAGCCCGGCCCTCCCCACACCTTGATCTCAGACCCTGGTCCCCAGAACTGTGAGAGAGAGCGTTTCCGGTGTTTTAAGTCCCCAGCCTGTGGTCATTTGTTACGACCTCACCATACAGACCCTGAAGCCCCAACGGAGAGAGCCTTAGACGCGGGGTGCCCGTCACTGTTGATTGCGGTAGGTTTGCAAGTTTGTAAGTTTACAGTCGTTTGCAAATGTGAACAAAAATAATAATTAAAGATATTTTATAGAAACTTTTTACTGGAGTTTTTTACAGAAAACTGGTTAAGAAAACAGGCAGCAACTGGGCACTCTGGCTGAGTGGGGGTGCCCCGGCTTCTTCCTGTGGACACAGTGGCTGGAACTGGGTTCTTGTCTGAGTCTCAACCCTGACCAGCCGTGGGACGCTGGGAAGGCGAGAACATCCTTCTGTGTCTCAGTTTCTCCATCCGCGAAGAGAGAGGGGCGCAGTGCTCTCTCTCAGCCACACTGTGCTGTCCCGGGGCTGGGTTTGGGGAGCCCCTGGGGACCGAGGCTGTCAGGAAGGCTGGCTCCTCCGGGGGACTTTGGCTCCTTCTGTCTCCCATTTCCATCTGGGTCCTGCCCATGCTGCCCCTGCAGGCGGGGACCTTCCCCGTGATGTCTGGGGCTGCCGAGGACTCTTCCTCGCTGTCGCGTCCCCGTGTAAGATGATTTCACCCCCGGAGAGACTCAGGGCTCTACAGCTGAGCAGGACCTGCACTGGGTTGTCGGCACGGCTGCTTTGTCACTTCACGGCTCCGAGCCTCAGTCCTCCCATCTGTAGAATGGGAATGCGTGGTAAGGACCTGGCTGGTGGTCATTCCTCCACAGATGGGGTCGGGGGCAGCATTGCAAGTGGAGAAACTGCCCCATGAGAGGCGGGGTGTTGGCCCTGTGTGGGCCTGGTTGTGAGCCTGGCGAGGCATTCCGGGCGATGGGGGTGCGGGGCACATGAGACGGGGGGCCTGAGTGCTGTTGGGGGTTCGGAAGTTCAGGCTGAAGAGCTTAAACTTTACATCGTAGCACAGAGGAGTTCGTTGTACCACCAAAGAAAATGAGCAACAGAGAGGACGAGCAACTTTGCCAATGTCACACAGCCCTTCAGTGGCAAAATGGGAGAACAGGCATCGGGTGTCTCCACCCTGTGCCGTCTCACTGGTACTGAGGCGCCGGCCTGCCCTACGGGCTTGTGATCAGAGTTGGGACCTCGGAGGTGAAATCCCAGGTGGCGAGCCCAGCCTGCAGCGTCCTTGGCCTGTGCGTGGGTGGGGGCGACGTTTCCGAGTTATCTTTAATTTGCCTTGAAATCAGGCACCAGTCCTTTGCAAAACAGGAAGCGGTCTCTTCGGGCCTGACATGAAATAGTACTGCTGTCACCTTGAATTAGAGAGTTCGACATGTCTCAAAGGAGTGGCACATTGAAATAGCTGGTGGGGTCCACCGGCCCCACGAGGCCTTTGATAGCACAGCTGATAACAGACCCTCAGCTATAAATACCCAGAATCAATCAGCACGCGCTGCTGACGGCCGCCGCGTTCACATGTCACAGCAGATGGGAAGGAGGCAGGGATGACGATCTGTCTTGCCTTTCAGATGGATTTCCTGTTTTTTAGGGAGCGGGAGAAGGCCCATCTGGTAATTAGATCGTGGGCCGAGATAGCCACCTCCGGGTCACTGGCCCCCCACTCCACGTGTCCCCTCAGCCACGCGGCCCCAGCATCGCGGCGGCTCCAGTGGTGCGGCCTCCACAAATGGGAGCCATCAAGAGGCCTCCCGCCCCATGGAAGTTTCTGGAAGGGGGGGGCTCCTGTCTTTCATCTTCCCCCTACTTCCTTTCCAGGCTCCTGGGTTTGCTGTTAGCCATCTCATTACTTATTTTCTTCTAAGGCTCTTCCCAACTAGTCCATGTATGTGCAAATGTGCACAGACACTTGCACACATGTGTGCACACACATGCGTCCCACAGCCTTCTTCACTGGCCTGCCTGGGACAGTTGTCTGCCAGTTCGCTGCCTCTAGACCCCTCTGGGCTCCTTAGCCTGGTGGAGGCCGGAGGGTGGCGAGCTGAAGGAGCGCCCGGGGTTTTCCTCCTCCCGTTCACACCTGGCCCCCCTCTCGCCAGCCTGTGCCTTTGCTCGGCGGGTTCAGGTGCCCCGAACCTGTGTCCACATCTGCATTGCAGCCTCTCCTCCGGGTTCTGTGCGGCCACGTAAAGCTTCCAGACTTCTGTGGACAGTGAGCCCAGCACAGTGTTATCCGATCTGATTACTGCCTTACCATTCCCACTCCTGATCTGTGGCTCCCAATGTCCCCCAAAGGCAGCTCTTGGGAGAGGGCCCACACTCTCACTGACCTCCTGGCCTCCATGCTGTCCGTGACCCTCCTTACCCCTTCCCTGCCCCAGCCCCCAGCCCCAGCTATTCAAGGACTGTGTCCTTCTGTGAGACCCTGCACCGGGGCCAGGACACGCGGCTTGTTTTCGTCTCCGGGGAGCTCGCGGGGGATGCTTCCGCCATGACCGCATCTCACGTGCACCCCTGCCCTGCCTTATGAGATCTCCTGTCCCCCACATTACGTGCAGACAGCGCTGGTAGCAGGCATCTCTCTTCCCGCCCAGGGGCCCACCAGCCGGCCAAATGGGACGTTTAGTTGGCAAGTGAAGCTGGCGGTCTGCCCAGAAATCCCGAAGAAAGGCCCCAGAATGGACCTGTTTTAAACCGCGCCGCACACCTTCAGCATATACTCCTGTTTCAAATACTTGAAGGGGCTCTTGAGAGCCTTTGAGAATGAAAACCCCAACCTGAAGCTACGCAGGGCCGACTGCAGCCCCCGGGGTGGGTGTGTGCCATGTGGTGGGGGAACCCAACCACCGTGTTCCACGTGGACATAGAGGCAGCCCAGGGGTGGAGAGAGAGAGCGTGCAGCTCAGTTCAGGCCAGGTCCCCAGATGGTAACCGAGGTCCTCTCTGAACGCTCGTGTCATGTCCTCTCCCCCAGATCCTGAAGCCACAGCCTCCCTCCGGATGTCACGCGGCATTCCAGCCAGTGGTTCCTGAGTCTATGGAACGTGGGCATCAGCTGTCCGCAGTGGAGTGAAAGCCAGTGGGGGAATGATGGCTCCTGGGGGGACTCACTCTCAGAGGCCCCACAGGTTTATCTGCCCAGCGGGCAGGGCCCTCCCTGCCGAGAGAAATCAGGGTCCCTCAGGGTTGGTGGTAGACCACAGAATGCAGAGTCAGGGCTGTGTGTATGTGAGACAGACTGAGGACAGGGCAGAACTGGGGTGCGGAGGGGAGCCCTGGGGCGGCTGGGCAGCGGGTCCAGGCCCTGAGCCCCAGGTGGTCAGCTGACTCTGCTGTCTGCTGAGACCACAGCAGCTGGAATCTCGTCACCGGGGGTTGTGGGGCCAGTGGAAGTCATGCAACTCGGTGACCATGGGGATGCGGCCGGACCTCCATCTGCCCTGGTGTCTTCCTCTGTAGAACGGGCACTGCCATAGTTCCTTTGTCATTTGCTGAGAGACGAAATGAAGCATGAGGGCAGAGGACTGCCCTCACATCACCAGAGGCTGGGCCATCAACCCAGGGGCCATTTCTGTCAATTCAAGGACATCCCAGCTCTTTCCTTTCTGAGTTGTCTGACTCTGGGCAAGCTTCTAAAGCCCTGTGCTTCAGTAGCCTCACCTGTGAAATGGGACAGTAACAGTCCTATTTCACAGGGCTGGGGATGCAATGGGTTGACATGTGTAGACTCCGTGGAACAGTGTCTGGCTGGCATTCAATGTAGGTTAATTGTTACTGGTATTATGATGATGGTGATGGTGATGGTGGTAATGATGATGGTGACGGTGGTGATGATGACGGTGATGGTGATGATGGTGATGGTGATGATGGTGGTGGTGATGATGGTGATGGTGATGATGGTGGTGGTGATGATGGTGATGGTGATGACGATGGTGATGGTGATGGATGATGGTGATGGTGATGATGGTGATGATGATGGTGATGATGGTGATGATGATGGTGATGGTGATGATGGTGATGGTGATGATGGTGGTGATGATGGTGATGATGGTGATGGTGATGATGGTGATGGTGATGATGGTGATGGTGATGATGGTGATGGTGATGATGGTGATGGTGATGGTGATGATGGTGATGATGGTGTTAATGGTGATGTGATGATGATGGTGATGATGGTGGTGATGAGGACGGTGGTGATGATGATGGCAGTGATGGTGGTGAACTGAGCACTTGTTATATGCTAAGGTCTGTCCTAGCACAGACATACTCTAGTGAGCAAGATAAACCTGACCTCTGATCCCCTTGGAATCAGTCCTAGTGAGGATGAAGCCAGTGAATAAGTAAACTGATAAATATAAAATATCAAGTCACAGAGGGAAGAGCTAGGGAGCCATGCGATGGGTGGGACACTGCAGTAGGTCCCTTGGAGGAGGTGACATTTGGATACAGTGGGAGGGCTGAGCGTTTAGGACAGCCCCCTTCCTGCTTCCCCGCCATCCCCCCGGCTGAGTTTTGAATTTCAGCTGGGAACTTGAATCCACGACACCCTTTGTGACATACTAGATTTGTGGTCTCGTGCTAGTTGAGTCCCGACTCTGGGACCTGGCGCTCCCATCAGCACAGCGAGTGTGTGGGTTGCAGTCAGATATTCCTCTGGCTCCTTCCATCACTGGGATCCCAAGGGTCTCGGGCCTGCGCTCATGGCCTTGATCCGCCGTGGAGTAATTGGCAGTAAACGGTTGGCCCGAGGGGCCCTCTCTGGGTCAGGGCCCTCGGGAGGGTTGAACAGTTCACTGCGCAGCAGTTCCCTGTGGCTCACCTGAGACGGAGCTGGCTCCAGGAGCAATTTCCCCTGGATGAAACAACCTCTAGAATCTACCGTATATCATTTGCCATGACGTCTTCTGTTTAAACAGCGGCAGCCGGTGGAGGGTGTGCTCTGAGGCTGAGCGTCCAGGGGGGCTCGCGTCCCAGCCCCCGGCCCCGACCCCCGTGGAAGGCCCCGCCTGGGGGAAAGCAGGCATATGGAACCCATTTGGGAAATTCTTTCTGCATAAACCCTTTTTCCAGGTAAGACACACGCCCGTATTGACTGTGAAAGATGAAATCGCTCTCTTGCTTTGCCGGTTATGTTTTTATGGATCTTAATTAAACACATGCGCTCCCTGGGTTGGGAAATTGAACCCTCTTTGAGTGGCCCTTTCTCAAGAGGTGGTGCTGGCCCAGCGGAGGGCCAATTATAACCCCCCGTCCTCGCCACCTCCCAGGACCTCCCAGGCCCTCTGAGCACTTGGAAAATGTGTGCTTGACAGAGGGGCTTTGATTCCGCACGCCTGGAGAGCATTAGGCCTGTTTCCAGGCCCGAGGCAAGGGGCAGTCAGAGTCCCAGGCCGTCGGCGGGAAGGCCTTGGGGAGCTGGGCTTTCAAACTTCATTGAGCATCAGAGCTCCCCTTCACACCCAATCACACGCAGCCCCCGATAGAAACCAGATGAAGCCGCTCAGGAGGTGGGGGGGGGCCCACGCAGCCCCTTGTTTAACCTGTGGGCAGCCCTGGCACTGGCCGCGGGTGCCGGTAAAGAGCGCAGCTGCTGCCCGGACTCTCGGGGAGCTGGAAATGTGAGCTGGTTCGGTTACGTTCCTTATCTCATTTACGGTCACAAAAGCCACATGAACTAGGGGTCACTGCCATTTCACACGCGGGGAAGCTGGGCACAGAGCCACAGAGTGACCTGTCCAGGGCTGCCCAGCCGGGGCAGGAGGAGTGGCGTCCAAGTCCTGGAAACTTGTGTGCGTGGCCACCTCTCTGGGAAGCTGCTGGTGGGCCCACGGCTCCCCTTTGGGCCGTGTTCCTGGCTCGGCGGTGCCCTGCCTTCTCGAGTTCTGGACCCTGTCTGTTGGGGATCTCCACAGCGTGGTCCCCTCCCGGGGTCCGGCCGAGTGGCCCCGGTGCAGCCAGGCTCACTCCTTCCGGAGGGATGGCTCTGTGACCAGCAGCACGGGCCGTGGGGTGGAGGTGTCTCTCAGCACAGAGCTAGCATGCCAGTTCAGGGGATCCCGGGTTTTCTCGGGGGTGCCTTTGGGTTTCTGCTCGTAGTTGATGATAAGGAACAGATTCACAGGCCAAAACAGCTTACAGGTTTCAGGGTTCTTCATCACGAGTGGGGAGGGGGCCTGGCTCTTGGCGGAAGTGCTCCAGTCATGCCCCCAGGACAGTCCACCACCCACTTCTGTTTTAAAGTCAGGCTAGTGATGGTGTGACCTGCCTGCAGTGGAAGTCATCCTTTCCAGGTATATAGTGCATTTTGGACTAATGTACCCAGCGCCATAGCCAACACATCACCGCGCTACAGAATAAAGCCCCCGAGAGGTCCCTCCCACCCCAGTCCCTGCTCCCACCGATCTGTTTTCTGTCTCTGTAATTTTGCCTGTCCCAGAATGTCATGTCAAGAAATCATACAATACGCAGTCTTCCGAGTCTGGCTTCTCTCACTTCACATGACGCCTTGATAATCCAGCCCTTTACAGGGATGTTATTTGTGCCTTTGTAGATTTGGTGGCTTCAGGGTAGATGGAGCTGGACTGACCCATGGGGACCCTGGAGTGGCTGAGCGCTCAAATGCAGAGTTCCTCCCAATCTCAGCGTCTGTGTGAACGTGGGCACAGTGGCGCTGTCTCTGTGGGGTAATGTGAGACGTGTCATGTAGAGAGCTCATGGCTGCAGGTATCAGACGCCTGACTGAGGGGAATTCTATGAGAAGTCCGCCGGAAGATGGCTCCAGGGTCGGCTAAGCCAAGGGCTCCGCGATGCTGGGGCTCTGGTGGCCTCCTCTGGTTGCAGGATGGCGGTGGCTTTGTCTGGCACCACGGCCCTACACGACAATGTCCAAAGTGAGGAAGGGTCACCTCCCTGTGGCATTTTCCTCTGGGAGCACGCCCCAGGCCCATCAGACCTCCCCATGTCGTGCTGGTCAGGGCCATATCGCGTGCCAGGTCTGATGCCAGTCAGGTTGAGCCCGCCCGGACCTTCGGCTGGGGAGGGGCCCGTGAGGCCCCAAGCAGCCAACAACTGGACAAAATTGGGGCTCAGCCGGCAAGGAAGAAAGGGGGCATCTGTGGGGCAGGCAACGGGCAGAGGCAGCTGGATGAGTGGCTGAGAGTGCCAAGGGCAGTGTGATTGCTAGGGGGCTCTCTGTACTAAAGGACCTGGGGAGGGGGAGGCCATCAGGGCCAGGGGTCACCACCGCGGCCAGAGGATGGCGTGGGCCCTTCCCTGAGCTTCAGATGCTCCTGCCTTCTCTTTGGATGTTCCTCAAAGGAGGGGACACGAATGAGCACTTGTGAGCTTCGCATGGTGTCATCCGTCCCTCCAGGCTTTCTCCCTTCCCCCCTCATCCCTGCATCACTCCATCCTTCACCCTTCCATCCCTCCATCCTTCATCCCTCCACCCCTGCATCCCTCATCCCTGTTTCCTCATCCTTCCATCCCTGCATCCCTCATCCCTCCATCTCTCCATCCCTGTATCCTTCCATCCCTCCATCCCCGCATCCCTCATCCCTGCATCCCTCCATCCTTCATCCCTCCATCCCCGCATCCCTCATCCCTGCATCCCTCCATCCCTCTATCTCTCCATTCCTGCATTTCTCCTTTCCTCAACTTCTCCAGCCTTTCTTGCAAGTAACAACAGAGCACACGGAGTGGGGAAGAGCCAGTGATGGATCCTGGGGAGAAGGGGAGGGGTGAGGCCCCGACCCCAAGGACCCACTGAGGGAACCTCACGGTTAGGGTGTGGAGGCATGGTCCCTTGCAGAGCTTGACCGTGATCACTGTGGAACCCTGCAGGTGAGTTCTTAGGACTCAGGGAGACTGCGCTGTACAACTTTCCCTTGCTACACAAGCCCCCCAACAAAGTTATGCAGGCAATTGGCTAACTTCCGTATCTCCACTTGCTGTGTTTAATTAAGATCCGTACGAGTCGGATTTGGAGGAAAGAAGGCATGTAGGTACCGTTGGCCTTTGTCTCAGGACTTCGTTCCTCTGGTCTGTGATGAGGCAGGCCACGGACGCCCACCTGGGAGGCAAGTAGGAACGAAGGAGGCTTTTGTTGCTGGCAGACTTTCTGGATGGCTCTGAAATGCCAGACTAGGTCTCTGGCCAAAAGCCTCCAGCTGTGGCCCACGACTGTCTAGGCTGCTATCATTTGAGGATTATGGAGGCTAAATTATATGCTTGATTGGCTAATCTCCTTGGTAGCAGCATTTGTGAAAATGAAGTGTATTTTCTTTTTTTTTTTTTTTGGCTGCAGTGGAATTTTCAAGACTTATCAGGACAGAACCTTTGCCATTCCCATCATGGGACCTTTCAAACCTGACAAGAGAAGTCATCAGTAGCCGCGCCCCCACAGCCGATTCGGAGAGGCAGGAAGGCGCCTGAGCGAGATGCCATGTGAGGTCACACGTGACACGTGGGCGAGTCCCCACGGTGTCTCTGTTCAAGCATATTTACGTTAGCTGAGTCCCACTCAGAAGCTGGAACTGTCAACGGGGCCTGTGAAGGGCTTCAGAGACGTAGATTCTCATTATCAAATTTCGAAAAGGGACGTGGTGTGGAGGGACCCAGAACGGTGACGTGATGGGAAGCGGGGCGTGCCGGTCTGTACCCCTCAGTGAGGCTTCCCGGCCGTGTCCGGTGCCGTCTCCCCTTTGGAGACTACGGGAGGCAGGAGTGTGGCAGATTGCCTCGGGACAATGGGCCCCTCTCCCATCGGGTGGGCTGCTAGGCCCCAAACAATAGGCCTGGGCCAGCCCCTCTCCTGCTGCCCACGGCCTGAGACAGATGCCCAGGAGCCCCCTGTGAGCGCCCTGGAGGTGACCTCTGGGGCTGCCCTGTCACTCCGTGGAGGAGCCCTGGAGAGGGAGGGAGGCAAACAATGGGGGCCTCATGCCGGGTGCCCAGCCTCCGGCACGGGCCGGGGACTCCCCGGGGAAGGCACGGCCTGCCAGGTGCTGCTTTTGTCTCCGGGCACGGGGGCCTTCCACGGGGGTCTCGCAGCTCAACGGCAGGAGAGGCTTGGGGCTGGAGGCCCTCTTGTTGTTCTCTGGGGAGGACCCACGGAACTGATTTTGCTGTCCCCGTTCAGTTCTAGCAGCCCGGCCCCGCCCTGCACTTGGCCTCTAACAATGTCATTCAGAAAAGCAATTCACATGGACTGGCCTCCAACAGCACCAGGACTTCGCACGTCAGATTTTATGATCAGACCTGCCCTAGGAAATGCCCGACTTCAACATGACGTTATTCTTGAGTTGGGGCGCAGGAAGAGATTTCTGGAGAAATGTCAGCTTAGGGGGATGTGGGCAAGCCTGGAGGGTTCGTTTTCTGCTGAAAGACTAACCTTGGGAGAAAAACTTCAGCAGGAGCTGGAAGCAACCTATGACTACATCAGTGGGTCCTCCATCCAAGGGAGGAGTGGTAACGCCAGTGTGTGTGTGTGTGTGTGCTTCTGTGTGCACACGTATGCATGTGTGTATGTGTGTGCATGCATGTGTGTAATGTGTGTGTGCATGTATATATGTGTGTGTGCTTGTGTGTGTGCACGTGTATGTGTGTGTGCTTGTGTGCGTGCACATGTCTATGTGTGTGTGCTTGTGTGCGTGCATGTGTATATGTGTGTGCTTGTTGTGTGTGCACGTGTATATGTGTGTGTGCTTGTGTGCGTGTGTGCATGTGTATATGTGTGTGTGCATGCATGCGTGCATGCACGTGTATATGTGTGTGCTTGTGTGCGTGCATGTGTATATGTGTGTGTGCTTGTGTGCGTGCATGTGTATATGTGTGTGTGCTTGTGTGCGTGCATGTGTGTATGTGTGTGTGCTTGTGTGCGTGCACGTGTATATGTGTGTGCTTGTGTGCGTGCACGTGTATATGTGTGTGTGCTTGTGTGTGTGCACGTGTGTGTGTGTGCTTGTGTGTGTGCACGTGTATATGTGTGTGTGTTTGTGTGCGTGCACGTATATGTGTGTGCTTGTGTGCGTGTGTGCACGTGTATGTGTGTGTGTGCTTGTGTGTGCTTATGAGTGTATGCATGTGTGTGCATATCTGTCAGTGTATGCACAAATGTGCGTGTGTGTGTGTGCTGGTGTGCATGCATGCATGTTTCTCACGTTGATTTCTTCTGCGGCCTCTCTCTGGCTGCAGATGGCCGGCCCACACCTTGTCCACGCGCATGCGTCCTGGGGGTCTCCATGTGTGTCCAAATTCACTCTTCTTACAAGGAGGCAAGTCAGACTGGACAAGGTCCCACCCCAACGGCCTGTTATAACTCAGTCACCTCCTAGAGACCCCCTCTCCAAACACAGCCACACAACGATGTGCTGGAGGAGAGGACTCCATCAAGTGAACCTTGTGGGGGACACAGATCGGCCCATGACAGATCTCAGAGGTATCAGGCTGAGTGAATAAAATCCATCTCAAAAGCTCCTACATTGTAGGATTCCATTTATGGAACATTCTGGAAGATAAAATTATAGAGAGGGAAAGCAGAATGGTGTCCCAGTGATTATGGATGGTGGGTGCGGGTGGGTGGAACCAGAAAGAGGAAGAATCAGACAGATCGTAGGAGTGATGACGCTGTGTCTTGATTGTGATGGATACATTTACTCACGTGGTCTGTACCAGAGCCTTCTGGAAAAAGGCACCATGCTATGACTTTGTAGAGGTCTCTAAAAGGCATGTTACTTGGGCAAAATCTTCAAACCCCTGGTCAGATCCATTAGACTTTGCGGTTATGTCCTCCCCCATCTGCTAACCCGAAGACCAGCCCTTCCTCATCCCAGCAGGCTCCGTGATCCCAGAACGTGGCTCAGCTGTCCACCTGTCCACCCGTCCATGGCTGGGGTGGACTGCGCGCAGGAGGCCCAGGGTCAGCACCTATGACCGGGCATGTGAACGTGGCCTGATCCACGGGGCAGCTCCATCAGAGAGCACTGCGCATGGCTCTCCCTCGCGCACCTCTGACGTTTGGCTTCGAGATGCCCTGTCCTGTTTGGGCTGTTGGTCCATGCCCCTTGCTGAGACCTCTGGGCATTCTGTGAGAGACTGACACAAGGACCCAAGCCACGATGGGGCTCACCCACAGAATAAGTGGGAGTGGAACTAGGCGGCCCCCCAATCCCAAGGGCATGACCCCAGTCAGCACCAAGTGGCCCTTTTGGGGTCCTGCGAGTTTGGACACTGGAAAATGGGATTTTAGAGCTGGAAGCTCTGTTAGAAAGGAGCCCTCTGCACAGACATGGAGGCCCAGAGAGAAAGGGCTCGTCAGGTGGTCTGGGAGTCCGGCAGAGCTGCCCTCAAAATGTGGGCATGGATGCTGGGCCCAGGGGCACACAGGCCTTTGCTCTTGGGTGCTCTGGGATCAGCCTTGGGGACAGACAGCACCTGAGAGCTTGGGAACCCTTGATGATTTTCCAGAGACTTCTACTTTGCTTACTTAGAATCACGGTGACCCACTGGGGTGGGCAACACAGGGACATTCGGCCATCTTGCCGACGGTGACAGTGGTTTAGAAGACAGCCTTGCTGCACATAGTCAGGGATGGGGCTGGAGCCCAGTGGCTTCTAGGCCCTCCGTCCGTGGCCTGGGTGGCCCTAAAATGGTCTCTGGTGGGAGCACGGTGCTGCGGAGGGAGCACGCCACCAGTCTGGATGGACGGACCTCCAGTGGCACAGACGTGCGGGGCACAGTGTGCCGCCGAATTTGCTGGGAGAGAGCGTGCCGCAGAGGAGCCGGTCGGGCGCTCAGGTGAGTCCCATCCCAGCTCTGCATTTGGCCCCGTAGCTCGCCAGGCCTCAGTTTCCACAGGGTGAGTTCATGCTGGGAAAGTGCCGGCCCGGGACCAGGGGTCAGCTCTTCTCTGTGGAACTGTGGGACCGTGTGGCTGGGACCCTGGGCCGGTCTGTGCTGGGGAATTGCCCTGAAGGGGCGGCAGAGAGCCCCATGGTGGCGGCCTTGGGGGTGCCATGATGCCAGCGATGTCCTCGGGGAAGTGGTGACCCATGGTCTGCTTTCTTCCCGTGGCTTTCTCTCCCACGGGGGCGGAGACCAAACTTGGGCTCGGTGGGCAGAGTGTGTGGTGAGGACTGGCTGTCTGGGGTGTCCCCACAGCCACGGAGGAGGACGCTACCCCCAGCCTGGATGCCGTGTGGCACAGTGACAAAGACCCTCCCCGCTCCTGACTCAGTTTCCTCCTGACCAGCCAGGAGCACTGGCGTGACCTATGCCTCGCCACCCCCGGCCCTCGTTGGCTGGGACCGCGATGCTGCTTCATGGGGTCCAGCTTCCAGCGGGGCCGGCCTCCCCACGGGCCACGGAAGGGCCTGGAAAGGGGTGGCCAGATCGCCGTGTGGCTGGGGCTGGGCGGCGGGTCCACACGTCTCGCAGTCTGTCCGACCTGGCCAGCGCCCACGAGCAGGCCTCGGAGAAGCGGGCCTCTTTGGCGGCAGTCCTACTCCGAGAGATGTGTGTCCCCCTCCCGCCCCTGGCTGCCTATGACAAGTGGCTTTCAGTAGATATGACAGCCACTGGTGGGGGGTCCCTGGCCCCAGTCCATGTCTCCACACTTGACTTGCTCAGAGTTCACTGGCCCGAAATAATGTCCCCAATGCAAGTCGGCGGACGGAACGTTCGCAGTGGACGGTTTGGTTTTTTTTTTTTCCTCCTTTTTTAATACATTAAACATGCATTACTGGATTTCTACCCGGTTCCTCTGACAGCTGTGGAAAAATAAAGAAAATTCAGTTTGAACTTAAAAAGCTGGGGCTTAATTTATGTCCCGCACCTTTGTCTGCCTGGTTCTTTTTCCTCTTCCGATGGAAAGGCCCCAGGGAGCGGGAGACAGAGGCTCTGCCACCCCACGTGGCCCCGTGGTGCCCGGGCCTTAATAGGGGCGCCCAGTGGCCAACACGGAGGGGAGTTTTCAGATGGAAATGCGACGAAACAATGCAATCATCTGTCTCCCAATCTGTTTTGAAGGGGGGAAGAGAGAGCCGCCGGGAGGAGAGAGTCGGTTTCTGCTGGGGGAGCTTTCATTCAGAGCGTTTTATAGGGAAAGACAGATGTCATGAATACTGATGTGGATGGCCTGGCTCTGGTAGAGGTTTTTAATTTTCTGAGTTGTAAAGACAAAGTGTTTTAATAATACAGGGAAACACATGTTCATGGAGGGCCTTTTAGCTCATTCTGGTTTCCCTAATTCTCTCTCTTTTCCCTCCCTCCCTCCCTCCCTGACTCCCTCCCTTCCTTCCTTCCTTCCTTCCTTCCTTCCTTCCTTCCTTCCTTCCTTCCTTCCTTCCCTCCTTCCTTCCCTCCCCTTTTCTGCATCATTCTCTTCGAAAGGGTCCTTTCTCTGTGCCGAGGAGGACAGAGGGGAAGGAGGCTCAGTGACCACCAACCGCGTTAGCATCTGGAGACGCAGTCCAAAGAGAGTGCTGCTCCCTTTTGGCCCTTCGCGGGGGTTGGGGGCACGTGAAACATTTCCTTTGTACCCTTTCTCGGCTCACTGTCCCAGTGAAGGGAAGGGACATGCTTTTCTGGAACACTGGGCTTCCACCGAAACCTCAGTGTTTTTGAGTCTGGGGCACAATGGTTCAGCCAAAAGAGGCATTTGTGATGCAACCGACATTTATTAAGCACCTACTGTAAGCCAGGGACTGGGAAAACAGAGGTGAGTCAGACATGCTACCTGTGCTGAGGGAGCTGCTGGTCTGAGGGAGGAGGCAGAAGGTCAGCCGTATAAAGGTGAGGTCACGACCTGTTGGGCGAGGTCCCTGCCTTGAGCTCTCCTGGAATCAGGGGGGCTGCACCCCCGAGGGAGGGTCCATGCCTGGCCTTGGAGCTCTTCATCAAAGGCAGCAACCTCCCCCAGGAGTTGCTGGGACAGACGCTTAGGTCTCCCATTTGATGGGCAAAGAAACTGAGGCTCAGACGCGTGGAGCGACGGGTCTAAGAGGTGTGGTCAGGCCTGAGCCTTGGCCCTGGGAGCCCGAATCCAGAGCCTCCTGGCTGCCGAAGGTCCCCCGCAGTCATCAGATGGGACGCTCAGCACGCACTTGCTCGGGCAGCCCCAGGGGAGCCCTGGGGCGCGGGCGCCGCGGTCATGTTCGCACAACGTGCAGGACACGGGAGGCGGAGAAACCCGCCTGCGGACGCACGGCTCACACCCGGTGCGGGCCCGTTGGAGTCCGAGCTGTTTTTGTTTGTTTTTTAATTGTGGTTAAATACGACATGACCTAATATTTCTCACTTTATTTGTAAGTGTAACGCCAGTGGCCTCAAATACGTTCGCGATGCCTCGTGACCAATCAGCAGCAGCTACACCGAAAACTTTCTTGTCCCCAACACAGCTCTGAACCCGCTAAGCAAGGACCGTCCCTGGCCNTGGCTCCTGGCGGCCGCTGGGATGCTCTCTGTCTCTACGGGCTCTGACGGCTCTAGGACCTCGTAGGGGTGGAGTCACAGGGCTGCCCTTCGCGACCGGCATCTTTCACTCCGCGTAGGGCCCTCGGGGTCCCAGGTGATGTGGCCTGTGCGAGGCTCGCCCTCCTTTGTAAGGCTGGGTCATATCCCGTGGTGACGACGGACCACGGTTTCCCCGTCCGTATGTTGATGGCAGGGTCCTCGTTTAAAAGAAAGTAATTATGCTCTTCCATCGACCGGCGCCCAGGTGGACGGTGCTGGAAGCTGGTTGGAGCTGCGGGAGGGAGTGGGCCTGGGCGCCGAGATGCCGCCGAAGCCCCCGTAGGCCCCGTTGTACCGTTTGAGGCTCTGGCTGGACGCGGCTCCCTTCACCAGGCCTCAGCTTTGGTGCCCCCTGATCATCGGCCCCGTGCTGGGCACCGGGTAGGGATTCAGAGGCAAGGAAACCACCCTCCCCTCATGGGGGAGAAGGGAAGGTGCACCCAACACGTTTATTCATTTGACAAGCAAGTATTGAGTGCCTCCTGTGTACACCAGCACTGCACCCAGAGCTGGAGCTGGTGGCCTGGGCTGGTGGCCCCCCCCATGACCTGGGTCCCTGTGTTCCTTGACCTCCTCTGCTGAGGGAGGGTCGGGGGCGAGCCCCTACCTTGGAGAACTGCCACCCTCAGTTTCCCCCATCTGTTGACCAGGGCATTCCCCATGGGACCTTCTAGGCTGACGCTCTGGGTTCGTTGTTCCAGGTGTGGGGCACCTCCGGGGCTGCTGCCGTGTCTGGGAACGAGTCGGCTGTGGGGGAGGCCGAGTCAGGAGCAATCCCGGTGTTGGAGGGAGACCCCGGCCCCTGCCTGCTCATTTGCCCCCAGTGAGTAGCCTTAGTGCTCCCCAAGGCAGGTCCTCACCTTCAGCCGGTTGGCTCCCACCCACTGTTTCTAGCACGCATCTCTGCAGCCACGAGACCAGGAGCGCACACTCCCTCGGGACAGACGCACAGCCACGGCTTCCTGGGAGGCCCGCTGCCCGGGCTGAGGCTGGAGAGCCCAGGGAGGAGCCCTTCTCGCTCTGCGGGCAGTTTAGATGAGGCTTAGTGCCTGGACCCTTGGAGCCAAACCTCGGTGCTCATCCTTGAACTCCTAGAGCTGAGCTGGATCAGAGAGCACGCCTGGGTCTGAGCTGGAGAGGCATGTGTCTGGGAATGGGGTCCCGTGCTAGGTCCCACGGCTGTGCGTCTGCTCTCCAGATCTCACCAGGCTGAGTTATCATTCTTCTGCCTCTTGGCCTGTTCACTGCGAGCAAAATGGTACTTGAGCTGTCAGTCCTGGAAGCTGCATTTCTCCGATTGTTGGTACAGTTCAACGTTTTCCTACCTGTTTTTATGGTCCATGTTTTCCTTTTATGAATTACCCAGTTGTACATTTAGCCCATTTTTCCATTATTGTGCTTTTCTTTCTTGTTGATTTATAAAAGCTCTTTGTATATTATGGATATGAAGATGGTCAGAGTTTATTCATGGGTGACATTTCTCTTTTCTGGGGAGAGTAAATAGAACTGTTACCCCTTTATCAAGGTTAGCTGATGTTTGAGATTCTTGTTGCCTTTCCCCCCCCTACTCAGCTTTATACTTTTCTTTGCATTTCACAGCTGTCTGGGCACAGCTGCCCCTACAGGAGCTTCATAAAGCCCCAAGGAGAGCTTGATCTTGGAGCAAAAGGCCCCAGTGTAATAGCCTTTGTGGGTCCTAATGTGCAAGAAAGGGTGTCTGAGTTTATGCTCTCTGGGTGCTTTTTCTGGCCAGCAGATGATAGGGAAGGGCCGAATCACAACCGTCCCCTCCCTAACATGCACAGCCCCGGGCCCCGACGAAACACGCAGTCACTTCTTTGGGGACAAGCAGATTTTTCAAACAAAGTTTGCCAAATAAGCACATTTTGTTTTGTTTTTTTTTTCCTCCAGGGCAGATGCAAACGGTCTTTTCAAATCGGTTTGGAGGAAAATAAATGAGCCCACGCTGGGGCTTCAATAAATCTTTGCGTAGCTACAAGGGTGAGTTTTGGGCCCGATGAAGGGCCCAGTGTGTGGCTTATGAATGATGCCCAGTGATGGCTCCCCACCCCCGCCTTCCTCCCTTCCCCTTCTCCGCCCCCCGACCCAATTTAAAATTGGACATTAATGTTTTAAGACAAAGGGAGCTTTGGGCATGTCTCCCCCTCCTGGAGGGTCTCCCGGTGAAATATTTGTCGTGGCTGTGCTCCGTGTGTGACTGGGGTCCGTGTCTCTGAGCCAGGACCTGTCTCTAGGAGATGATCCATGTGCCGACCTTCTGCCCAGAGGCTCATGGACCCCCACCCTGGCCGCAGATGACTCCGATCGCCCAACGAGGATGAGCTCTCCTTGCCTCCCTGCTGGGTACTGGACAGTGTCGCAGCAACAGGGCCCAGCTCCCACGGCATTGCCTCCTGACTGGTCTCCCCATGCCGTCCCCATCCACTGGCCAAATGGTGGTCAGCTGACGGATTGTGTGAGAGACTCCAAGAATCTTCCAGCATCAGGCCCACACCCTCTGCCCAGGAGCCTAGCTGCCATCCCCACTCCCTTCTCCCACCCTTACCCTGACACACTGCGGGTCCAGTGCACCAGCTCCTAGCACGTTTCCCACGAGGCTTGGCACTTGGGGTGACCCTCACCCACCCGGGCCACCTGGAGGAAACTTGCTCTCCCTTAAGGATTGACCCCAAGTCTCCCTGATGTTGTGACGCCTGCCTTGATTTCCCTTCCTGATGCCTGGCAGCGGACCACCACTCCCATAGGTGGTGGGCGTGTATCGGGGACTTGCCCCAGCCTGTGGTCTCCATCCAGTCCTCTCTGGCTCTTTCATGGGTTTCTGCCCTCTGGGTCTGTCTTATTCCTTTCTTAGAGAGACGTCATGCCGAGAGTGGCATGTGTGCCTTCCATGGGCCACAGGGAATCGTGGAGCTGGAGGCAACGGCATAGGTGAGCCAGGAGGGGGCCTCAGCGCCCAGCAGGAGGGGGAGTCCCTTCTTGGCTCCATGACACGTGGAGTGGGCCACTTGTCCATCCCTGCCTGGCTACCTGTACTGAGTTAATCGTGTCCTCCCCAAAATTCGTATCTGTCGCGCCTCCGAATGTGAACTGATTTGGCAGTAGGGTCTTCACAAATGTCATTAAAATAAGGCTCTTGAGATGAGATCATCCTGGATTAGGGAGGGCGCTGAACCCAGTGAGTGTCTTTATAAAAGACGGAGGAGAAGACAAACACACAAAGAGACCTTGTGAAGTTGGGGCAGAGACAGGAGTGATGCGGCCACCGCCCAGGGATGTCTGGGGCCCCCAGAAGTTAGAAGATGCAGGAAGAACCTTCCCCAAGAGCCCCTGGCGGGAGTGGGGACCTGCCCACACTTGACTGCAGACTTTTGGCTCCAGACTCAGAGAATCAATTTCTGTTGTTTGAAACTACCCCGTACGCGGCTATTTGTTCCTATTTGTTACAGTAGCCCTGTGACACTCATACAGTGGCCACTGCCCATGGGACGAAAATCCTTTCGGAAGGAAACTGGCAGAAGTTTTCTGAGTCTGCAGGTTTCCCTCTTTGAGGGAGTAGGCCTGTCCTCCGGTCGCTGCTGTGCAGGGTGCTGTGCTGGCTGAGGCCCGGGGGCTGCAGGCTCCAACTCCCCCAACCCCACAGCCAGCCTAAGAGACAGGGGCTGCTACTATGACCTCTTCCATGGGTGGGGAAACTGAGGCTCACAGAGGCTGGGACAGAGCCCTGCTACAGAGCTCGACCCCCGGGGTGGCTCCAGCCTGTGGCCTCTGCTTCCGGGACTTACTCTCCCTCAGCCTGGGAGCCCATGAACGTTCCTGCTACCAGAATGTTTGCCCAGGAAGCCTGACCAGGAAGGCATGAACTGGATGGATAGAGCCAGCCGGGCACAATAATCACCTGTAACATGTGGTCATTTTTTCTTCAGGTTTCTGCACGTGGTTATACTTGAAAAACAAGCACAAAATTGAGACCAAAGTATGTGTATAGTTCAATATACTGCTCTTTTCTTTTACCCAGTAAGAACCGCATGGTTACCACGTCCCCAGTACCCTGACCTAGTCCCTTAAATATGATTCTTGATGGATGTCGTTTGTTCTGTAAGCAGAACTTGGACACGTGGACACCAGGGTTGGGGGACAGCATAAATGAGGCCTGGCCAAGGGAACTTCGCCAGGATCACTGGAAAAGGGCTATAATGGGGGCAGCGGGCAAGGGGTTTGGGGGTTTGGCTCGATTTCAGGAGGCTTTCTATGTCTAAGGGAGGTCCTTAGATTTTGTTTTGTGGACATTGGGGGTCACAGAAGGTTTTGAGTGGGACAGTGATGTGATTCAATCTGGCCCAGGGAAGGATGAACCCAAAGGGGGATTTTGGAAGTGGGACCCTAGGTAGGGATTTATCATTGTCCAGGTGTTGGTGTACCAGGCTGCAAGCTTGTCATTCACTAAATTTCTGCCTGATGGGCCAACCAGCCACTCAACCAACCAACCCCTCCCACTCTCCCCCACTCCCTCCCTCTCCTCCACTAGGCATGGATCTTGTTCTCCTTGCAGTAGACCTTCAGCATATTCCATATGGGGAGTGGACAGCTCACCCAATTTTCTGAGAACACCCCTGAAATTTGCCCCTTGGTGGTGCAGATACCTTCTATCCACACATGGTCAACATCTAGAAGTGTTCTCAGAATACAGGGTGAGCCAAGTCTTGGATTAGGCTTTGAGGTCCTTCTAAAGAATCCCTGTGCATTTGGAGCAGACCACATCATACCAGGAACCACAGGTGGGGGTTCCCAATTCCACTGCCCTGCTCATTCCGCTGCCTTATTCCGCCACCAAGATCAGAAGTTTCAGCCCAGGCTAGGAACTTGGAGAACTTTCTCCATTTGGGGGATTCTTTACCCAAAGAAGGGGCTTCTAGGTTTACTACATGATGACACTATGGCAGCAGAAATGGCCAAGGGTGGGGACACTTATGGTCCTCATTTACATACAGGAAAGCCAAGACTTGGAGGAACTGAATGATTTGTACAAGGTCATTCAGCCTAAAAGGAAGGGAGCCAGAATTCAAACATCGGCCCACGTACTCCAGAGCTGGGAGGCTTTCCTGCCAGGCCATCAGGAGACAGCTTGTGTCTTCTGGCTGGGAGCCACCTCCCACCCCCCAGCCAACCCAGTGCATCTGACACAAAGGCTCCTCTTAGGGTGTCTGGCTGGTTTTCTAGCTCCAACCTGGCTCGGGCTCCCTTTCTGTTTGTTGGACCCATTGCCAGTGCAGAGGTGGGTGGGCAACAGAAGGAATCTGGGCTCCACCACCCATCCACTCATCCAGCTATTAATCCACCCATCCATCCACCCACATGCCCATCCATCCATCCATCCACCCATCTGTCCATCCATCCATCCATCCATCCATCCATCCATCCATCCATCCATCCATTAAGCGTCTCCTTGTGTGGGGTCTACTCACCTTCAAAGCTGAGAGGGGAGTTCTCCTAGAGAAGATGTAGGAACAAGTGTGGGGAGTGCCCGTGCCCATGTCCCCCAACTCTGGTTGTGTGAACACTGACGGAATGAACAGATGCACAGACGGGCGGCCCTCTCATGTCCTGCCTCCCATCATCCCATCCCATCCTTTGTAGAGAAGCGCTTTCTGTGACAGCCAGCTGCATGCAGGTGGGCCCTGACAGCACCCCCACGGCTGCCCCAGGGTGGGTCCTTCCTGCTCTGGGCTCCTCTGCTGTGCTTTCTTTACAGCTCAGCCATCGGATTCACCCACAGACCTGGACGTGTGAAGGAGTTAACCCTCTATGGCCACCCTGGACCATGGGGGATGAGAGGCAGTGGGTAAAGCCTCCCCTTCCCCATCCCCTCCCACACCCCAGAGTAGCTTCTCAGAGGTCCCCAGCTGGAGATGGACTACAGAGGGCTTTATCCTCCTGCCCCTTCTTATTCTCCCTGGTCCCTGTTTCTGGGCCTGATCCACCAAATGTGCTCACCTGCCCACCTGCCTCTTCTCAGGTTTGGGCAGATCCCAAAGCAGCTTGGAGATTCTGCCAGTTTAGAGCAGCTAGGGTAACAAAGCAGGACAATGCAATCCGTCACTTTGCCTCAGAGACCCCACGCGCCTTCATTCTCTCGCTGCTCGTCCAGCCGGCCACGTGGCGAGTTCCCTCACGGGGACTGTGCTTGCCCTCACCTGCTCTTGTCATGGCTGTGATGAACATCTCACGGTGACTTGAGCCAAGGATGCAGAACAGGGGTCCGGGGTGGGCGTGTTACTGGAGGCAGACAGACATGGGTTCAACTCTGCTCCCCCACTTTGTAGAGGTGACATCTTGGCTGGCCATTTCACCTATATGTCTGAGCCTCAGTTCCCCCCTATGGCAAGCGGCATAAGAACACCTACTCCAGAGGCCCTCAGAGGGATGCAGAGAGATCTCATACCTCAGGTGCAGAGCCTGCTGGGTGGCGGTTGGGGTGAGGTACTGGCCGTTGCTAGCAGTGAGTGGTGGAAGCAGCCTCAGCAGAGGGGCTGGTTTTCTGGAACCTGGTACCTCAATTCTGCTGGCCTGTTCCAGTCCCCAGGGCTACTCAGCACCTCCCTGTCCTTGCAATGGCTAAGAAAGTCAGCAGCCCACGGTTTGTTGGTAGGAACCCAAAGAAACAAACACCGTGGTCACTGGGAGGGGATGGGGACTTTCCCTTGCCAGCGGGGCTGTGGGCAGCTGGCCCACAGCCGTGATCGGAGGTGCTGGTGGTGCGATTAGCCTCGCCTTCGGTGTGTGAGAGCCTTCCTTGGGAAAAGTGTCACTCTTTTATGTGCATGTCAGCTCATTATGAAATGAGCACTTTTTAGAGGCTTAAAGAAACCCACCCTGATCTTTGGAAACCTCTGCCTGCCCTCATTCAAGCCCCAACAGCATTTCTCTGATGACAACTCATGAGTCACAGAGGCCAAATTTGTGACTTTCATGCCCCCAGTGTCGGATTTAAAGATAAGCAAAATGTTCCAGTAGGAAAAATGCCCAATTCTGAGGATGCACTGAGCCTCCGCGAGGTGGCAATGTGACCCGGGGCTGAGCGCCAGGTGGGTGCCTGTGGGCTCCCCTCCACAGGCCCAGGGAGGGTCTCCTTCCCACCGGATCATGGGTCCCCACCAGGCTTCTTTCCTGAGATCCAGTGCACGTTACCATTCTTAAACGAACAGACCAGACCAGATCATTTATTTTCTCTTATCTTCAGTTCATTTTGATTTCCTTTCAGTGGAAGCTTCCTGCGTCTCTTTACCTACCCCTCCTTGGGCCTCCTTGTGTTGTCCCAGGGGTAAGACACTGTCATGCCCCCAATGTTTAGATAGAGAAATCAAGGCTCCCTGGATGTGAGGCCCCCAAGGCTCGAACTCAGGTGGTCAGCCTACACCAAAGCTATCCTTGCTTCACCTGGGCTCTCCCCGCTGCCCTCTGTCTCCTGCCCCTGGCCTGCCAGGCCTGAGGAGGGCAGGCTGAGGATGGGGGTGAAGGGAGCCCTCCGAGGGTGCTGCTTTGTGGGTGGCCTGCTGCCTCCGCAGGTCTGTATCCTCCCGCCCACTGTCATGAGCTGCCAACGCCTTGCAGCCCTGGTCTTGGGGCTGGATGGAGTCACTTGGGGTCATGGGTCCTCCCGTGGTAGTGGCCTTCATTCCTGGAGGGAGAGACCAAGGAGGGGAGGGGCAGGAGAGGTGTCTCAGGGTGGAGGCCCGGGCCCCAGAACACCTCATCCTGCAGACGGCTCCCTGCTGCCCAGGCTGACCATGGGGCTATCCTGCCCGGTGCCAGCCAGCCCAGCCTCGTCTGGCCTGCCTGTGCCAAGTGGCCCATTTGACTGTCCCCATCTGTTTGCCCATGGAGGCCAGCGGGTGTCCTCTGGCCCAGGGCCCAGCTGCAGCCTGGGAAGCTCCAACTTCCATCCATGGCTCTTTGTTTTAATGTTTTATCCAATCCATGAGCGTTGGGTCAGTAAGGACATCAGAGAGGATGGGGTCCAGACTTCTTGCCCTGAACAGATTTGGGGGGGGGTGAGCTGAGGCACAGAGAGGGAAAGGGGCAGGTTGGTGGCAGAACTGGGTTGGATCCTGTGGTCTTCCCAAGCCCCTGTTGGCTAACCCCGTTGTCGCCCAGAAGCCTTTGCCCACAGATGTCAGTGTGGGGGAGGGATGGGGCCCTCAGGCTCACACAGGCCAGGTTGGGCTTTGTGGAGGGCTCTGTGTGCCAGCCAAGCAAGGGGGTCCTGAGCTTGGGGTAGCAGGAATGGAGGGCTCAGAACCAGCTACCTACCTCCCCTGGGGCAACAGCCTGTCTGCTGGCTTTTCCTACAGGGTTTCCACATTCGTACCGGACCTCTGTCCTCCACTCCATCCCCTTACGTGGCTCACAGTAGATGCCCAACACGCGTGTGCTGTGCCTGCAGGAAGCTGCCCACTAACTGACCCAGACCGCCATTCTGTAGATGGAAGAGAGGGGTCAGAGAAGGAAGGAGTCCCCTGGGATCGGCAGCATGGGAGCAGGCTAACACTGCACGTGTCTGTGTGCTGGGGGCATGAGAATTTCACTTGGGCGAGTGGTGGGGTTAGAGTGGCACTGGAGTGGGGTGGGGGCATCACAGGGGTGGAAGAGGTGAGATTGACAGACTCCAGGGTGGCCCCCATGCTCCTGGCCTTCTGGTAAATGCACCCCGTGTGACCTCCTCCCTAAATGTGGGTGGGACCCATGACCTGTTCCCAACTAACAGAAGATGGCAAAGTTGATGGGACGTCATGTCGCTGACCGTGTTATGTTATGTGAGACTCTGGACGGCTGTCAGACTCGCTCTAGAGGCTCCTTCTGATGGTTGGGGGGGATGCTTGCATGGCGGGGGCTGTGGGTGGCCCCCAGCTGATGGCTACATGAGGTCAGGCCCTCAGCCCGGGAACTGTGAGGAAATGCATTCTGCCCACAACCTGAGTGAGCCTAGGAGCAGTCTTCCCCAGTCGAGCTCCAGATGAGACCGTGGCCCAGCAGACACTCCGGTTGCAGCTCTGTGTGACCTGGAGCAGAGGGCCCAGCAGCCATGCCTGGATCCTTATGTGGCCTAGGTGACTCATGTAGGTCGAGAGCTAGAGAATTTTGTTGCCTGTGACGCAGCCCAGGAAGATGGTCCTGGGTAAGCCATGATAACAACACCCAGAGAAGCATAGCAGATACGCGCCGAGCCTCTGTGCCGGCACCATCCAGCCGGCTTTAACTTATCCTCACAAGAGCCTTGTGAGGTGGGTGGGCTCTACTATTGCCCCCATTTTACAGATGAGGAAATGCCGGCACAGAGGGGTTGAGAAACTTGTCTACATTCACAGAGCCGGTAGGGCTAGAGCTGGGATTTGAATCCAGGCTGTTCCCACTCTTGAGTGCCACCCACTAACTGCCTATAGAGGGGGCGAAGAGAGCGGACATGGGAGAGGTGATAGCTGGACAGTGTGCGGGGTGGGGACCTGGGGTGGCAACCCAGCCCCACCCTCACCCTGCTCCCTCACCCTGGCTTTGCTCAGTCAGGAGATCTGCTTCCCACGTGGTCCGGCTGAGGACGAGGGACCCCAAGGGAGAAGAGCGGTGTCATGGCTCAGGCCCGGGTGGGGCCTGACCAAGGGCCGCCAGCCTGCCGTGCCTCAGGCTTCTTTTTCCGGGGGTGAGGCCCAGGGCAGCAGCCCTGCTGGCCTCCCCCCGCTGTCCTGAGGGTGGGTAAGATGTGGGTGTGGAAGCCGCAGGACACCCCCCTGTGCAGCACGAGCCTGCCCCGCACGCCTGGGGCCCTGGCAGGCCTGGAGAAGGTGCTGGGGTCTTACCCACACCATGCTTGCTCCCCGCATACACCCCCATCTCCATACCTAACGTGTTGGGCCCAACTAGGGGTGTTTCTCTGTCAAAGGCCCTGGCATGCTCCAGTGGTCCTCCTGAGGTCTCTCAGAGGTGCCGGGGAGGGGGTGTGGGAGCAGGAAGTCACATTGTGTCCCCAGCCCGTCCCCACTGAGCAGTTGGTGCGGGGGAAGCAGGAGCCCTGAGTTCCCCCCGGCCGCTCCAGTTGGGTTCTTCCTGAGGCCTCCCTATGCTTCTCCCTGTGTTTTCTTATCTGAAATGGAGGACTTTGGACTGATGACCTGGCAGGTTCCCTCCAACTTCACGATTACATTTGGCAACTAGAGGTGGCCCGGGTCCTCCCAGCCACCTGCCAGAGGCCCCAGCTCCTATGCCTCCCCCTTTGGCAGAAGGCACTGCCGACATGAACCCTCTTTTCTGGGGACTGACACCCTGCTTTCACCAGAAATTGGGTCATTACCTCACAGAAGGGCAAGTTTTGATAGACAGGCACGATTCCGAGCTCCTCACGGAGGAAATAAGGTGCCTTAAATATGGAAGAATAAAAAAGGTTGAGAGTGGAGAAAAGAGAATGTCAAAGACAAAAGTCTCTAGGGCAGCGGGGTCCAACAGAAGGCCCGTGACCATGAACGTGAGCCGCTTGGGTGATGTCGAGTTTTCCTGGAACCACAATTAAAAAAAAAAGAACAGGGCACCTGGGTGGCTCAGTCCTTTAACTGTCTTCCTTCAGCTCAGGTCGTGATCCCTGGATCTGGGGATTGAGCCCCGCATCAGGCTCCCGGCTCAGCGGGGAGTCTGTTTCTCCCTCTCCCTCTGCCTGTTGCTCTCCCTGCTTGTGCTCTCTCTGTCTCTTTCTGTCAAATACATAAATGAAATCTTAAAAAAAAAGGAAGCACGAATTAATAAAATAATTTATTTTAATGGTACAATTCATTTAATTTAATACATACAAAATGCCATCATTTCAACATGTAATCAATGGAAAGCATTCTTAGTGAGGTTTTATAGTTTTTTGGTGTTTGGGATTTTGGTATTATTTGGCAAGAGGTCTTGGAAACCCAGCACATCTCCATTCGCAGTAGCCACATCCCAAGTGCTCAATTTCAAGTGGTTGTCGGGGGGCCGCCCTAGTGGCCTGCACATCTCTGGGGATAGAGATGGGCTGGGATCTGCTGGGGATGCCAGCTGGCCACGTGACTTACACTCGTGGCATGCCAGGTGCCATCCTAAGGGCTTTACACCTATTAACTCCAGCCTATCAGCATTCCCATTTTCAGGTGGGAGAAATGGAGGCACAGAGAGGTTAAGTAGTTTGCCCAAGGTCACACAGCTATGGAGAGGGGGAGTCAGGATCTGAACCCTGAGTTTTATTTGTTAGCAGTGCTTTATAAACTATTGCACAAAATCGGATCGTTAATCTATCCGTGAGTCAATTCATAGAGCAGCTCCGTAGGACTGGGGCAGAGCTTTTGAACGTCTCCATGCTTTGGGAATTCACTGTAATTCAGCAGACATTTATTAGCTGCGCGCTCTGTGCCAGCAAAAGGGCAGCCTGGGGCAGACCTGGAGTTTTCACCAGGGACTGGCGTTTCCTCACCTTCCCACGGAACCCCCTCCCACTGCTGGGTGTCCACCCAGGGCCCTAGTAAGCCAGGCAATCCCCACCCCCCACCGGCCTCCACCCTGCCTCAGCCTTGCCCCAAGAGCTCACAAGTTCAGGCCGAGACCCATGGCAGCCCGGGCATTCCTGCAGGTGAGGGCGGCTGGGCCCACAGCCACAGAGAGTCTTGCTGCCTCGCCCGCTCTGTCACTGGCAGGATTTTTGCCTGGGACAACCTGGCCCCCAGAAACAGGTGCCAGTTTTAGCGGCCAAGTCAGTTTTTGGTCTGGGTTTGTTTCTCTGTACCCCCAGATCTCCTTAACCTCTCCCCTCCTCTCTCCCTCTCTGTCTTATTCATTCATTAAAAAACCAGAGAAAATCATTTTTTTTTAAGTTGAGTTTTACCACATATATGAGTAACGTGCACACATCCTAGGTGGACCGCTCACTGGGTTTTTACTTATGTCTACACCCAGGTAATGAGCACGTGGGCCAAAGAAATGAACCGTCCCAGCCCCTACAAGGCGATGCTGTGTCCTCTGCCAGCCAGCACCCCCACCCTGGCGAGCCTCTCACTGGCTCCCTGTCATCCTAGGTGAGCTCTGCCTGTCTCTGGCCTTCGGAAGAATGGAAGCCTTCAGTCTGTGGTCTTTTCTGGCAGCTTCGTTTCATCAACATAATGTTTGGAGATTCTTTCTTCTTGTTGCATACAACCGTGATTCGTTCCCTGTTTTTAGAGGATTGCTGAGTAGCACCCCTTCGTTTGAATTCGCTACAGCTTGTCCACTCCCCTGTTAGTGGGCGTCCTACTTGTTTCCAGGCTTGGGCTGTTACGAGCAAATCCCCCGTGTGCGTCTTTAATGGGCCCGTGCACCATTTCTCTCGGGCTGCACATGCCGCGCCGGAGCGCCGCGCTTCGTTGACTTGGAGAGATTCTGCGGCTCCGTCTCCCAGCCGCGAGGCACGAGGGTTCTGGCTGCTCCACATTCTCACCAACATTTGACTCTTTGGTATTGTTCATGTCAGCCATTCTGCTGGATATGCAGTCAATGTGGCTTTGATGGCATTTCCCTGATGACTAAGGGGGGCGCTGAGCACCTGGTCATACTCCTATCGGCCACTGGGACAACTCTTTTGTGCAGTGCATGTTCAAGCCTTTCCTCTACTTGTAAGAAAATTAGGTCGTCTGCCTTTTTCTTACTGATCTGTAGGACGGGTTTGTGCCTTCCAGTTGCCAAGTCTCTTGGTGGATCTATGTATTGTGTCTTCTCCCATTCTGTGGCTTGCCTTTCCCCCGCTTTAATGATGTTTTTCCATTTCTTAAGCTTCTTGTTGTCTTTTTCTTTAAAAAAAAATAACCTTTTCATTTTAAGATAATTATGGAGTCACAGGTAGTTGTAAGGAATAGTACGGAGATCCCCTGTATGCTTTACCCAGCCTCTCCCAATGGTAACGTCTTGTAAAACTCCGTACAATGTCACAACCTGATCCTGACATTGATACAGTCAAGATACACAACATTCCATCACCATGAGGAACCCCCAAGTTGCCTTTTTATGGCCACCCCCCATTCTCTCCTGTCCTGCCTCCCTCCTTAACTCCTGGCACCCACTGCGCCACAGTCTGAACCATGACAAAACCACAGTCTCTTCTATATTTCTCTAGTTTTTCATTTCAAGAATGTCATATAAATGGAAAATACTTTGGCTTTTTTTTTTCATTCAGCATACTCCTTTTTATTTGTTTGTTTGCTTGTTTATTTATGTATGTATGTTAGTCACCACCATACAGCACATCATTAGTTTTTGATGCAGTGTTCCATGATTCATTGCTTGCGTATAACCCCACTGCACCATGCAATACGTGCCCTCCTTGATACCCATCACTAGGCTAGCCCATCCCCCACCCCCCTCCCCTCTGAAGCCCTCAGTTTGTTTCCCAGAGTCCACAGTCTCTCGTGGCTCGTTCCCCCTTCTGTTTACACCATTCAGCACACTTCTTTCGGGATTCATCCACGTTGTCGTGTGTACCATTAGTTCATTCCTTTGTGTTGCTGAGTGGTAGTCCGTGGGATGGACACATCACAGCGTGCTTCATTACTGGCTTGTGGAAGGACATCTGGGCTGTTCCAGTGTTTGGCTATTACAAATACGGGGAGCTGCTATCCACATTCATGTACAGGTTTTTGTGTGAACATAAGTCTTCATTTCTCTGGGGTAAATGCCCAGGGATGTAACTGCCGGGTCGTATAGCCATTGCATGCTTAATTTTTAAAGAACCCACCAAATGTGGTCCTGAGTGGCTGTACCATTTGACACTCCCCCTAGCAACGTATGACACACACAGCTTCTGTGCATCCTCAGCAGCACCTGGCGCTGTCACTCCTTTTTATCGTAGCCATTCTGACAGGTGTGTAGCTAGTTGTGGTTTGAATGTGCATGATTAATGGCCGATGATGTTGACCATTTTTCATGTGCTTATTTACCATCTGGATATCTTTTCCCATGAAATGTCTTCATGTCTTTTGCCCATGTTCTAATTGGATTGTTTGCTGCTTTCTTGTTGAGTTTTAAGAGTTCTTTATATATTCTAGATACTTGTCCTTCATTAGACATGTAAATGGCAAATTTTTGTCTGTTATTTTTGTTTGTTGTTTTTACCAGTCTATAGCTTGCCTTTTCATCCTCTTAACAGGGTCTTTCACAGAGCAAAGGTTTTATATTTTTTTTTATAAAGTCTAATTTATCAGGCTTTCCTTTTATGGATTGTTCTTTGGGTGCCAAGTCAAGAACTTTGTCTAACTCTCGATCTGAAAGGTCTTCCCTCATGTTTTTTTCTAAAAGTTTTGTAGTTTTACTTGTTGTACATGTCCATGATCCATTGTGAGTTAATTTTTGCAAAATGTGTGAAACTTAGACAGCGTTCATTTTATTGCCCATGGCTGACTACTTCAGCATCATTTGTTTAAATGTTATCTTTCCTCCACTGACTTGCTTTTGCACCTTTGTCAAAAATTAGTATATATTAGTATATGCTAGTGTGGATCTATTTCTGGGTCCTCTATTCTGTTTCATCAATTTTTGTGCCTATCCCTCTACTTTCTCATATTCACATATTTTTTTTAAAGATTTTATTTATTTATTTGACAGAGATAGAGACAGCCAGCGAGAGAGGGAACACAAGCAGGGGGAGTGGGAGAGGAAGAAGCAGGCTCCTAGCGGAGGAGCCTGATGTGGGGCTCGATCCCACAACGCCGGGATCACGCCCTGAGCCGAAGGCAGACGCTTAACCGCTGTGCCACCCAGGCGCCCCTCATATTCACATATTTTGACCATATTCTCATTTTGATCGTTGTAGCTTTATAATAAGCCTTGAAATCAGGTAAGCTGATTCCTTTGACTCTATTCCTTTCAAAATTGTTTTAGCTATTCTAATTCCTTCTCCTTTCCATATACCTTTTGGAAGAATCTCATCTATATCTATAAAATTCTTGCAGGGATTTTGAAAGGAATTCTTGCATATTAATCAATACCTTTATATCACTTTAGGGAGAATTGATACCTTTATTATGTTGATTCTCCCAATCCATGAAGATGGTATGTCTTTCATTTACTTAGATGGTCTTTGATGTCTTTCATCAGAGTGGTGTAGTGTTCAACCTATAAGTCCTGCACATGTTTTGTTAGATTTACACCTGAGTATTAAATTTTTGAGCAACTAAAATGGTATTGTATTTTAAACTCTGATGTCCCTTTGTTTTTTTTTGCTAGTATATAGAAACACAACCAATTTTTGTATGTTATCTTGTTTCAGTGTTGTTGCTGAACTCGATTATTAATCATAAGAGTTGTGTGTGTGTGTAGATTCCTTGGGATTTTCTACAATCATGTTAACTGCCAATAGAAACGGTTTTATTTCTCCTTCCTCATCTGTATGGCTTTTATTCCCTTTTCTTGCCATATTGCAGTGGCCACAACTTCCACTACTATGCTAAGTAAGAGTGGAGAGAGAGGACTTCCTTTTCCTCAATCTTTGATGGAAAGCATTCATCTTTTACCATTAAGCTTATGTTAGCTGTAGGCTTTTTATAAATTAAATTGGGGAAGGGGAAGGTCTCCTCTACTCTTATTTATCTCAGAGTTTTTAATCATGAATTCATGTTGAATGTTGTCAAATGCTTTTTCTGTACTGATGGACATGATCATGCGATTTTTCTTCTTTAGCTTATTATTATGGCAGATTGTACTGATTACTTTTTGAGTACTGAACAAGATTACATTCCTAAAATAAACCCCATTTGGTCATGGTGTATAATTCACTTTATATATTGCTGAATTCTATCTGCCAATAGCTTTTTTAAAAAAAAAGATTTTATTTATTTATTAGGCAGAGAGAGCAAGACAGCGAGTGAGCACAAGCAGGAGGAGTGGCAGGCAGAGGGAGAGGGAGAAGCAGGATCCCTCCTGAGCAAGGAACCTGATGTGGGGTTCGATCCCAGGACCCTGGGATCATGACCTGAGCCGAAGGCAGACAGTTAACCAACTGAGCCACCCAGGCGCCCCTGCTTATAGCTTTTAAAAGCTTTTTGTGTTTGTATTCATGAAATATACTGGTCTGTAATTTCCTTTCTTTCTTTTCTTGCACTGTCTTTGTTTTTGGTATCAGAGTAATACTAGTTTTATGTAATGAATTGGAATGTGGTCCCTCTTCTTCTATTTTCTGAAAGAGATTGTGTAGAATTGGTGTTAATACTTCTGTAAACATTTACCAAAATTCTCCAATGAAATTGTGCGGGGCTGGAAAGTTTTTTGAGGGAAGTTCTTTTTTTTTTTATTATGAATTTAACTTGTTTAATAATGCTATTTAAATGATCTGTATCATATTGAGTGAGTTGCGGTTTTTCAAGGAATTAGTCAATTTCACCTAAGTTGTCAAAGTTGTATGTGTAGAGTCTTTCATAGTACTCTATTTTATTCTTTTGATGCTTCCTGGATCTGTAGCGGTATCCTGCTTCATTCTTGATATTGGCAATTTGTGTCTTCTCCTTCTTTTCTTAGTCTTGCCGAGTTTTGTGAATTTCATTGCTATTCTTAAAGAGCCAAATCTTCATTTCACTGATTTTTATTTTTATTAATTTATCATTTTTGTTTCACTGGTTTTTAAAAAAATGTTTGTCTGTTGTCCATTTTATTGATTTCCATTCTTATTTTTATTATTTCCTCCTTTCTTCTTTTTTTGTTGTTGTTTATTTTTCTCTGCTTTCTATAAATTCCTGAACTGGGACCTTAGGTTGTTGAGACATTTTTTCCGTTTTATGCATTTAGTGCCAGAAGCCTTCCTCTCAGCACTGCTTTAGCTACCTCCCACTAATGCTGGCATGTTGTATTTTCATTTTCATTAGGTTCAATGTATTTTTAAAACATTCCCTGAGACGTCCTCCTTGACCCAAGCATTATTTAGAAGTGTATTGTTTAGTTTTCAAGTGTTCACAGATTTCCCTGTTGTCTTTTTGTTATCAATTTGTAGTTTGATTCCATCATTGTTGAAGAACACACTGTATAATTTCTATTCTTTGAAATTTGTTGAGGTTTGTTTTGTGGCCCAAGATATGTTTTATCTTGGCATATGCTCCATGAACACTTCAAAAGAATGTTATTTTCTACTGTTGTTGGGTGGGATATTCTATAAAATATTGGATAAATCCTGTGGGTTAATTGTGTTGTGTGTTTTTCGTTCCTCATTGACTTTCTGTCTAGTTGTTCTGCCAATTGTTGAGAGAGGAGTGTTGAAATCCCCAACTGTAATTCTGTATTTGCCTGTTTATCCTTTCAGTTCCGTAAGTTTTTCTTGAACTACTTTCATGATTTTATATCACCTTTAGTTCTCAGAAGTTTAATTAGTACATGTCTTGGTGTGGATTTCTTTGGTTTATCCTATTTAAAGTTGGCTCAGCTTCTTGAATCTGTGTTTATGTCTCTTCACAAATTTGGGAAGTTTTCAGCTATTATTTCTTTGAGTACTTTTTCAGCTCTGCTCTATTCCTCTTTTCCTTCTGGGACTCTGAAGATGTAATGCTAGGTCTTTTGTTATAGTTCCACAGATTCCTGATGCTCTGTGCATTTTTCTTTTAGTCTGTTTTCTTTCTTTTGTTCAGAGTTGGTAATTTCTACTATTCTATCTTCCAGTTTTTTCCTATGTCCCTCCCATTCTACTGTTGAGTTTTTTTATTTCGGTTAGTGTATTTTTCAGTTCTGAAATTTCCATTTGGTTCTTCTCTATTTTCTATTTATTTGCTGAGGATATCCATTTTTTCATTTGTTTCAAGTGCATTCATAATTTCTTATTGAAGCATTTTATCATGACTGCTTTAAAATCTTTGTCAGATAATTCTAATGTCTGTCATCTCTGTGTTGGCATTTATTGTCACTTTCCATTCAATTTGAAATATTCCTGATTCTTGATATGATGAATGATTTTCGACAGAAATCTGGACATTTTTGTATTATGTTCTGGGACTCTGGATCATATCTAGACCCTCTGTTTTAGCTGGGGTTTTTGACAATGCTTTGGTAGGATGACAGAGGATGCCACTTCGTTCATGCCAGGTGGAGGTAAAATTAATTTTGGTGCATGATGAAAGTTAGAGGTAAATGTTCATTATCCTTGCATTGGCTATCTGGTCAACCTGGCACCACTTATTGAAAAGATTATCCTTTTCTTCCCCTGGATTGTGGTAGTCCTTGGGTCTTAAACCAGGTAACCATGCAGGTGTGGTCAGCTCTATACTCACTGCTTCATTGACAAAGTGTCAACTATATGCCAGGATTCAGGTTAGGAACTAAGAGCCTCATGGACTTAACTGCCTTATAAGGAGGTGATCTTAAGAAAGGGAGGTGAGGGCAACGGTGAAGAAATTGATAGTTGTATTATAGAGACATGGAGGGGGGGGTCTCCAAATTAACCTGGGGTGGGGGATCAGGGAAGGTGTCCTGGAGGCAGTGACCCCAGAGCAGTGTGTGGAAGGACGGGCAGGACTTGTCCAAGAGAGAGATGAGGCTAGAGACCTTGGTGGGGATGGATCCCTGGGGGCATGACTGATTACGTTGCACAGTTTGGGCTGTACCCTGAGGGCAATGGGGAACTAGGGCAGGGCTGACAGCAGGGGAGAGACATGGTCAGAGGATTCTTGGGGACAGAGGAGAGGATACCTTGGAGTGGCCAGGCCATAGGCTGAAAGACCCATCGGATGAACAATGCAATGATCTTCAGAGGATTATGAAGGGTCAGTCACTCTGTGGCCTGAGGCTGAGGGAGTGGCATCTGTCCCCCTCTTGTCAAGTCAGGGGAGGAACAGCTGGGCTCTAATGTGGGTCTCCAGTCATCCTGGTTGTAGGACCAGAGTGGATCTCCTGACTGAATCAACATGTGGAGACAGAGGCTGACCACAGGTGTGTGGGGAGACAGGTAAGGTAGAAGGTGGTTGCGCAGAGAAAGGCTGCTATCTCCAAGGCCCTGCAGCATCTGGGCAAAGCAGACGGAACACAATTCAGGTCAAGTGGGAACGTGCAAGAATGATCAGGAAAGCAAGGTGGGTGATGAGCACCCGTGGATGAGGGATTTGTAAACAGAGATTTCCCCAGTGCTTGGAGGCACGGGGAAATATATAAGCTCCTTCTGCTTTCTAAATGTGGATGCTGAACTCTCACTCTGGCTACAGACTCGTCCTCTGAGAGAAAGGCTGTGCTCGGGGTGGCTACCTAGTGCGCTGTCTTTCTAGCACCTTTTTCTTAGAACGGGTACCTCTTTTGGAGTCTCACTTGGGCACCCCACCATGATCTGTTCTCTGCCACTGTCCACCACCAAAGGAGAGGGAGGCTGGATGGACACCTAACCCTACCTTGTCAATTATATTGTGTCTGGGCTGGTCTCTGGACCAGACAAATTGAAATAGGTCATGTTGGGAGAGTGGGCATTTTCCACATGTCTAGAGCCCCAAGAAGCAGAGAACAGAGGAATCAAGAGCAGCAGAGAGAAGAGTCTTGGTAAGAAGCCACTCCCGTGTCCTTGTAAAGAAACCACCATCTTGTTTGAGCCAGCCAGATAACTATTCTCTGTCTGCAGCCCGTAAGTGCTAGCTGTTGCACTGAGCCATGGTTAACATGACCCTGTATTCCAAACGGCTACATGGGAGTCCAAAGAAATTGTGCTAGTCTCTATTTCTGCGTAACAGATTGTCCCCAGACTCAGTGGTCTCAAACAATGATTAACATTTACCATCTCATACGGTTTCTGAGAGTCAGGAATCAGGAGTGGTTTATCTGGGTGGTTCTGGCCTAAGGTCTTCCATGATCAAGAGCTGCATCATCTGAAGGCTCGGCTGGGGCCGGAGAAGACACTTCCAGGCTTGCTCGCATGGGTGTTGGTATGCCTCATTCAGGTCCTCTCTGGCTGTTGGCCAGGCACTTGAGTTCCTTATACTGGGCATCTCTATATACTGCAGCTTGCTTCCCTCAGACAGAGAGTGGGGGAGGAAGGGAGGAGGACTGCAGGATGAGTGGGGTTGACTGGGTAATAAGGAAGAGGGTGGGAATGAGCATTCTGCAGAGAAGTCAGAGAAAGCCTCTGGTGTTCTGGAACGTTGCTTAAGGTCCTGCTGATGAGAAATGCAGCTGGTGAGGAGTGGGGGGGTGCCATGAAGGGCTTTGGTGCTCTGGTAGAGGAGGGGGGGGAAGGGGCATGTCTTTGGAGCAGTGGGGAGCCCTAAAGATTTAAGTAGGGGAATGGCACTTTCCAATATATCTAGCATCAGTGTGTGGAGAATGGAGTTGCAGGAGCAAGATGAGGGCAGGGAAATACTTTCACTAATTACTGTTTTGGGAAATGGAAACTGAAGCTTGGAAGGTGGAGCTGCTCATAGGAGGTCATGAGGCCGGGAGGTGTGGAGCTGGGCTTTGAGCTCAGGCAGTCTGCCCCCAGCACATGCCCTCCACCCGACTGCTTTCAGTGTCCATAGTGGGTTGAACGTGTCACCACCAAAGACCTATCCAAGCCCTTTCTCCTGGTACCTGAGAATGTGACCTTATTTGGAAAGAGCATCTTTCCAGATGTAATCAAGTTAAGGATCTCAAGATGAAGTCATCGTGGATTCAGGGTGGGCTCTAAATCTAAGGAGTTGCCCTTATAAGAGAAAGGAGAGAGAGATTTGAGACACTGACACAAGAGGGGAGAAGGCTGAGTGAAGAGGGAGGCAGAGATTGGAGTGAAGTATCTATCAGCCAAGAATGCCCAGGATTGCCAGCAGCCCTCAGAAGCTGGGAGAGAGGCAGGGAGCGGACTCTCTCTCAGAGAAGAGCCTCCAGAGGGAGTGTGGCCCTGCCGACACCTTGATTTAGGGCTTCTGGCTTCCAGAACTGGGAGAGAATAAATTCCTATTTTAAGCCACCCTGTTTGTGGTCATTTGTTACAGCAGCCCTAGGATATTAATGCAGCCCCCAAAGCCTCTTCCAGGGAGAGCCAGCCCCCTGGCCTGCCAGAACACTTCAGTTTTTTCAGCCATTCACTGAGCCAGGAAGACCTGAGTGGGAGGGTGAAAAGACCCCTCTTCCTTCTGCCCGTTCTTCCCAGGAAACTTCCATGATGCCACCTGCTCCTCTAGGGGCTGATCTGAGCTCCTACTGATGGGTTCACACCAAGCAGGGTGCTGCCCAGGCAGAGTGGGAAGGGCCTCTCAGACTTCGGTGTTCCTAAGGTCATCTGGAGAGCTTGAAACACATCTCTGAGCCCCACCCAAGAGGTTCTGATTCAGTCAGTCAGGGTGGGCCTAGGGTGGGTATGTCTCCCAAGTTCCCAGCCACTGTTGATGCTGCCGGTCTGGGGACCACACTGAGTAGTGTGGTAGCAGAGGAGATAGCTCAGCCAGGGGCTGGGTGACAGGGGGTGGGGAAGGGTGTGAGGAACAGAAGGGTGGGCCAGGAAAACATCAGCTGTGGTAGAGCACAGAGGCCCAACCTGCAAGAGCTCGATGATGGGGTGACGGGTGGGATGGTTCATTTCCAGGAGGGCCAGGGACCCATCCAAGGCCAGGAAGCCAGCTCCAGGGTCTGCTTAAGGAAAGGGAAGCCATGGGAGGGCCAGGCATGTGCAGGAGAGCATGAGACGGGGTGGGGTGGGGGGCAGGAGGGCAAGCTAGGGCCTTGGGTCAAAGGTCTGGAGTAACAGTTTGGCACCTGCCACCATGAAGGTTTAGAGAGGGCACTCCACCTTCTGGTCAGGAAGCCAGTTCACAGGTATCAGTCCGACCAACACTGTCACCATTAACCGCGCTGGGTGTCCACCAGTTTCTCCAAGTCTCCAGCCTGTCATAGCTGGCACTCAGGCTCCCGGTGGACTCAGCTGAAAGGGGCCCAGGGTTGGATTGTCTTAGGGAGACAAAACTGAGACAAGCCATATTGAAACTGTCCAGGACGCCTCAGAGGGAGTCTCTTTCCCCTCTGATTGTTCGAGAAAGGCAAGACATTTCCATCTGCAAGGCTAGGCCTCCGGCTTTGCAAATGCCGCCGCCCACCCCCCATGGCGCTCGCTGAAGCCCAGACACTTAATGCAGCTCCGGGGCCCTCATAAACAGACCTTCCCCAGCTGGTAGGAGCTGTTTTCTTTTCCTCTCTAAGAGGTTTGTTCCTGGTCATAAATTCTGCAGGCCCAGTCAGCCAGGCTAGGATGTACACGTTGGTAAACACTGTAGTTAAAAACGTGCTTGCCGGCTGAAAAAGAAGGCCCTGACAATGGAGCCTTGTCCCCGGCAGCAAGTCTGACGGCCACCTTCTTTGATTCCTTCACCTTGCTGCAGGCTCGTAGGAAATCGGCCCCATTCTCGGGGTCCATCAAACGTGCATTCAAAGTACTTCATTACCAACTTCCTCTGATGCATAACCACTCGGCAAACCCAGCAGTCACTTCGGTGAGGGCAGCCGCGGTTTTCTATCTGGGGAACATCTAAAACTCCTTGACAAAGTTCCTTTTAAAATTTACTTCCTTTGTTCCGTCTTCGTCTTCTGTGAGATCTTTAGTGGCCAATGTACTCCGAGATGACTTGGGGACAAAAATCCCGTCTGGCCCAGACAGTAAATCTAGCCTCCATTCAGACGGGTTAAATGCGTGCTTTATGCCTATTGTCCCAGGCTCTCCAAAGCTCCTGCGCCTTTAAGGGTTTCCTACAATAAATTAAGCCCAGCGCACCGTGGTCGTGGGCGACGGAGGAAGCCGCCCGGCTGCGGCGCGGAGCGGGGGCCCAGCGTCCGCCGCACATGAGCCTGCTGGGCCCAGGCCACCCGGCACGGGGCACAGCGCCCCCCGTCTCCCCGGACTTTTGGCCCGGGCTTCTGCGGCTCCTTCTGAGTCTTGTTTGCAAGACGCAGAAATCCCAACTCCAAGTGCATTCAGCCAAATTGTGACCAGGAAGTCCTGGGGCTGGGAAGTGGCTGGGTATGGGCTGTCCTGGACCCCAGGACCCGCCCTACTCTCTCCTTGTCTCCTCCCGGCCACACCCCCCCTCCGCTGGTGACAGGACCCCAGCGGCAGCGCTGAGCCCCCAGCCGCCTTCAGGTCGAGTCCGGCCGGACTGAACCCAGGTCTCTTCCCAGCATTCCTCAGCAACGGTCTCATTGGCTGCCTTTGGGCCACGTGACCACCCCGACCAATCACAGGCCCAGGTGGCCTGCCCAGCCGGTCAGTGGGGCCACACTCAGCAGGGACCCCGGTGGGGTAAGGGGGTGCCCTCCCCTGCGGAGAATTGGGGTGTGGTGCTTGGAAGAGGGGGATGATGGCTACTGGGTGGCCAGAGCAAGACACCAGGGGCCGTCTCCAGCCAAGGCCTGTGATGTGCAGTGGCAGGTGACGGCTTGGAGGCTGGAACCCAGAGGGGACCCACACGCTCCATGCGAGGTTTCTTTGCTTCAGCATGTGGCCGTCGTGCTGCCTCTGCTGGGCTCCTGATGCCTCTGGCGTTTCTCGGAGAGAAGACCCGTTGGCCAGGGGGTGTCAGGAAAGGGAATTAGTGTTCTGCGAGGTTCTGGGGTTTCTGGGGACGGTGCCTCTGCCAGGAATGGTGGCTCTGGCTAGGATGGGGACCATGGACAAAAGGGTCAGTGATTGGAGCAGATGTCTTTGAACCCTGGGTCTCTGGCCATGGACCAGTCCGATNGTGTCAGGAAAGGGAATTAGTGTTCTGCGAGGTTCTGGGGTTTCTGGGGACGGTGCCTCTGCCAGGAATGGTAGTTCTGGCTAGGATGGGGACCATGGACAAGGGTCAGTGATTGGAGCAGATGTCTTTGAACCCTGGGTCTCTGGCCATGGACCAGTCCGATAGAAAGACTGCCCTACAGTGTGGCAGAGACGCAGTATCCCATGTTTCTTACTGTCAAAATCCATGACTTGGGTAATCATGGATCTAGCTAAAGAACAATGTTTTCCAGCCTTTTTTTACTGATGTGGTGACAACATGACACAGTTGTGGCCAGTGACATGGGATGGGGGTTATTGGATGGGGCTTCTGGGGAAATTCTTTCACAGAATGAAACGCCTTGTGCCCTTTCCCCCATTCTTCTTGCCCAAAACACAGATGTGATGGGATCCCACTCCCCCATTGTGGCCCATGTTTGACGCTGTCAGTTTTCCCTTTTTGCAACATGGCATCGCTAATTGTTTTCATTTTCATTGCCTTGATTACCAGTGAGGTTGTGGTGCCTATTGCAGTTTCTTTCTCTTTATTTTGACTCTTTTGTATGTTTTGCCCACTTTTTTCACTTACTGGTTTTTAGAAGTTCTTTATATATTCAGAATACACATCTTTTGTCAAATATAAGCATTGAGTATATATCTTCTCCCCTTCTGCGGCTTTTCATTTTTCCTGTGGTATNTTTTCACTTACTGGTTTTTAGAAGTTCTTTATATATTCAGAATACACATCTTTTGTCAAATATAAGCATTGAATATATATCTTCTCCCCTTCTGCGGCTTTTCATTTTTCCTGTGGTATTTTTTTTGTCATACTAATGCTTTTCACTTTTGATGTAGTTAAATTTATTTAATCTGATATAATTAAATTTATATAATCTTGTCAATTAATTGTTTGTGCTTTTTATGTTGGTTTAATACATCTTATCTCAGGGTCATAAAGATTTTCTCCTAGGTTTTATTTTAAAATTGTATCGATTGTCTTTGCACATTTAGATCTCTTATTAACTGGAATTTATATATATTTTTTGTAGGTGTAAGGAAAGGATCTAATTTTATCTTGCTTTCCTTTGTAAAGCAAGTTGTCCCAAATCCACATATTGAATATTTTTCTTTGTTTTATTTTTTTTTACAGATTTATTTTTACATATATCTTTTGTGTCCCTATTCTATCTCATCAGTCTGTTTATTCCTGCACCAATATCACAAAATTTTAATTACAATTGCCTTACTGTAAACTCTCATCTCAGAAAGGAGCGTTTTGTGCTCTTTCCTTCCTCCCTTACCTCTTTCTCCTTCTCTTTCTTGTCTTCCTTTGACTTCCTTCTTTTAGCACTTTACTCTTCCATATAAATTCTTAAACCACCTTGTCAAATTACATAAAATAGCCCATTGGAATTTTGATTAGATTTACCCTGAATTCATAATTGATATGAATAAAATTGTCATCAGTTGAGTCCTCCTATCAATGAACATGGTATATCTCTTAATTTGTTCAGTGCTTCCTTTGTTTTCAATGAAGATTTATACTTTAATCCATAAAGGTATTACATGTCTCTTATTAGACTTGTTCCTAGGTGCTGTCCATTATTTGATGCTGTATTAAATTTATCTCTTTAAAGTTGCTTTTTTTCTGATTGTTGTTGATGAATAGGAATGTAACTGAAAATGATTTTCTCAAAAACTTGTCAGTGAATAATAGCAAAGAGGTATAGTTAAAGGCAACAGATAAATAGAATTCCAAAAGATATTTAATTAAAAATAATACAAAGCAAAAAAAAAAAAAAAAGCCAGAAAAGGAGGAACATAGGGGAAAATAAAACAGAGAAGGCAAAGGTAAATTTAACTATATAAATATTATAGGTATGTTAGTAGATTAAACACTTTATTTATTTATTTTAAAGATTTTTATTCATTTATTTGACAGAGAGACAGCCAGCGAGAGAGGGAACACAGGCAGGGGGAGTGGGAGAGGAAGAAGCAGGCTCCCAGCAGAGGAGCCTGATGTGGGGCTTGATCCCAGAACGCCAGGATCACACCTGGAGCCGAAGGCAGACACTTAACGACTGAGCCACCCAGGCACCCCTAAACACTGTATTTAAAAAAAGAGCAAGACCTGACCTACTGCCAATGAAAGACACACTTTAAATATAAAGACACAGACCAACTGAGATAAATAGATGGAAAGGATACGCCATGCAAGTGATAAACATAAGAAAGCTGAAGTGGTGGTCATTTCAGATAAAATAGACTTCAAGAAAAAGTATAATAGCTGAGATGAAGAGGAACATGTCATAATAATAATAAGGGACACGTGGGTGCCTCAGTCAGTTAAGTGCCTGACTGTTGGTCTTGGCTCAGGTCATGATCTCAGGGTCGTGAGATCGAGCCTTATGTTGGGCCCCATGCTCAGTGCAGAGTCTGCTTGAGATTCTTCCCCCCCTCAACTCTGTTCCTCCTCCTGCTTGTTTTTTCTCTCTTTCTCTCTAAAATAAATAAAGTCTTTTAAAAATAATAATAAATGAATTTAATAAATAGTAAAGGGGCATTCATAAGGAAGATAATGATATAATAGTCAAAATATCTGTATACCTATTAATCTTAAATATGAAGAAAAATTTGACAAAATTATATATAAATAACCCACAAACATAATTGGACATTTTAGTATTCTTCTTTCATCAGTTGATAGAAAAACTAGATAAAAACTGAGAAGAGCATTAAAAAGAATAAAATACCTAGGGATGAATTTAATCAAGGAAGTGGATGACCAGTATATTGAAAACTACAAGACATTAATGAGAGAAATTGAAGAAAATACAAATAAAGGGAAAGAGTCCATGCTTATGGATTAGAAGAATCATATTATTAATGTCCATACTACCTGAAGCAATCTACAGATTCAATGCAATTTGTATCTAAATTCCAATGAATTTTTAAAATGATTTATTCATTTATTTTAGAGAGAGGGAGAGAACATGAGTGGGAGTGGCAGACAGAGAAAGAAAGAGAATTGCAGACTCCACACTGAGTGCAGTGCCTGATGTGGGGCTCAATCTCACACCCCTGAGATCATGACCTGAGCTGAAATCAAGAATCAGACACAACTGTCTGAGCCACCCAGGTGCCCCCCACAATGGATTTTTTTTTTAAAAAGAAATAAAACAAATAATCCTAAAATTTGTTGGAACCACAAAAATCCACAGAAAGCCAGAACAGTTTTGAGGAAGAACAATGCTGGAGGCATCAGGCTCCTTGATTTCAAACTATATTACAAAAGTATAGTAACTAAAACAGTATGGTATTGGCATAAAAACAGACGTAGATCAGTGGCACAAAACAGAGAGCCCAGAAGTAAACACACTAGGGATGTACTGTATGGTGACTAACATAATATAATAAAAAAATATTATTATTAAAAAAAAAGAAAAGAAAAATGTTTCTTACTGCAAAAAAAAAAGAAGTAAACACACACACATAGAATCAATTAATTTATGATGAAGGAGACAGGAATATACAATGGGGGAAAGGACAGTCTCTTTAATAAATGGTGTTGGGAAAACTGACAGGCACATGCAAAATGTTCATTGCAACATTATTTCCAATAGCCAAGATATGGAAACAACCTACATTTCCACTGATGGATGAATGCATAAAGAAATTATGATATATACAAATATTATTCAGCCATAAAAGTGATTGAAATCTTACCACTTGTGGCAACATGGATGGATCTCAAGGGCATTATGCTAGGTGAAATAAGTCAGACAGAGAAAGACAAACACTGTTTGATCTCTCTTAAGCTCTTGGATACAGAAAGTAGATTGGTGGTTGCCTGAGGAGGGGGGTGAAGGTGCAGAAACAAGTAAAGGGTTTAAAATATATATATTTATATGCATCATATATATATAATATTTATATATTATATAGATACAAATATATATAAATAAAAATTTATGTATTTTATATCTATATATGTTTTTCTATAGCTAATGAAATAAAAAAGCAGGATGTTACTCATTTGCATCCATTGGGAAAAACAAAACCCTAAGAGACATGGAAAATTTAAACAACGCTATAGGCCACCTTGATTGAAGTGGTATTTATAGAAGTCTACACCCAAAGGGACAGAATACACACTTCTTTTAAATTTTCAGCTGGATCATAATGAAAAATACTGTTCTTATCTTTGTTCCCCTGTATGCAATGTATCTTCTTTAGATGCTTTAAAGATTTTCTCCTTATCACCTGTTTGCTTATAATGTGTCATGGTGAAACTGTCTTCACATTTACCCTGCTTGGGGTTCATTAAGATTCTTGGATCTGTGGGTTTACAGTGTACATCATATTTGGAACATTTCTGGCCATTGTTTCTTCAAATATATTTTTTAAAAGATTTTATTTATTTGAGAGAGAGAGAGACAGAGATAGTGAAAGAGAGCATGAGCAAGGAAGAGAGGGAGAAGCAGGCTCCCCGCTAAGCAAGGAGCCTGATGTAACTCGATCCCAGGACCCTGGGATCGTCACCTGAGCCGAAGGCAGATGCTTAACTGACTGAGCCACCCAGGCATCTCTGCTTCAGATATTTTTTCTGCCCCATTCCCGAATTAGTTACTGCATAAATATATACCCCAAAACCAGTGGCTTAAAACAATAAGCATATTATCTCACAGAGGTTTTGTGGGTCAGAAATGTGCGAGCAGCTCATCTGCGTGCCTCTGGCTCAAGGTCCTTTATAAGAGGGCCCCAATCTAGGTGTTGGCTGGAGCTGTGGCCACGTGCTGTTTTCACTGAGCTTTCCACCACGTGGACCTCTTCCTAGGGCTGCTTGTGTGTTTTCAAATGTGGCAGCCAGCTTCCCCCAGAGTGAGTGGCCCAAGAGAGATTAAGGCTGAAGTCACAGAGACTTATATGACCTGTCCTGAGCAGTCGCACCGCGTCATTTCCTGCAGTGCTTGAGTGGTTCTGGATCAGCCTTGTTCAGGTTGGGAAAGGGCTATCAAGGTCATGGGTCTCAGAAGAAGGGGGCCATTGGGGGCCATCTTGGAAAATGGCTACCACACTCCTAGCTTTCTTTCCTCAATCCCCGAGTCTCCAATTATATCTGTACTAGAGCACTTGATATTTTCCTGCAGGTCACTGACACTGTCCGTTTAATCTCCTTTTCCCCTTTGTACTTCATTTTGGATAGTTTCTCTTGTTATGTCTTCAAGTTCCCCAATCTTTTCTTCAAATGAGTTGTTTATTCTACTCAATGAATATTTTGTTTCAGATATTGTATTTTTCATCCCTATAAGTTTAATTTGGTCAAGTTGGCTGTCAGTGTTGTTTAAGTCATCTTTATTCCTCTTGACTATCAACTTGTTCCACCAATTAATGGGAGAAGTGTTGGAATCTTCAACCATAATCTTCAACAGTGTCCCCCCCCTTTTTTTTTCAGTTCTGCCCACTTTTGCTCAGTGTATCTTGAACCTCTCTTACTCAGTACCTGCACATTTAGGATGGTCACATCTTGGTTAATTGACCTTTTTAGCATTGTGAAATGCCCTTCTTTATACATTTTTCTATTTTTCTACTTTAAACCTATTTGTGTATTTATATCTAAAGTGTGTTTTTTGTATAACACATGGAGTCAGGGACTGATCTCTTGGCTAGTCTGATGACAGCCAGGCAGAACTTGAGTATGACCCAATACGTCAGTCTGAGCCAGAATTGCCATCCATGTTCCATGTCACATTTTTTCAAGGCCCCAGAGTGCATCTCCCTTTCATTCATGATCTTGAATTGATCCTCTCTGGTCACAGGGGGAATGACTTCCGTTTTGCAGATGAGACTCCCGGATGCGGACTGGAGCGTTTGAGCCCACTTCCACGGTCACCGGAGGCAGAAGCCCTACCTTCTGGCTTGGGGCCAGCTCTCCTGTCCCACTGCAGCTGTGAAGGAGGCTCCGACTTCCTATGGGGAGTTCCTCCCCCCTCACACAAGCAAACAGATTGATAGAGGCCATTTGGCATTCAAATTGGATTGATCAGAAACTACTTAACCAACCACATCAGAGGGCACGTTGAGGTGAATGTTCCAGAAACTATAGGCGGTAGGTTTGCCCTAGAATTAGTTGGCAGCTTGTACCTATTGTTAAAAAAGAAAAAAAGTCTTGTCACCCTCTTCAGTGCTAGGAGAATGAGCAGAATTGAAAGAGGTTCAGGATTTTTTTTTTAAAGAAAACCCTCACAGCCTTCTGCCCAGTATACAGCTGAAATGGGGCAAAAGGGGAAACTGAGCTTGCCTGAGCAGGGGATCAGATATCAAAGGCGGTATGTCCCGCCTGAGTGTGGTGTTCGTTGGGCCCCATCTGGACTCCTGCCCCCATGCCATAGTCTGGAGGTGGGTGGGTGGGGAGTGTCTCCTTTCACAGACCACTCCATCTGCTCCTGCCACCCCTCCTTCCCACCCTCCGCTGGCTCAGGTCAGCCCTGGAAACCACCCACATGTCTGTGAATGGTACACTTCATCTGTCCAGATAAACCGGAGGGTATGGACACCTCCAGTGGGTTTCCCAGTCAAACATCGGAGGACATTTTAATTGACGAGTGGCTCCCAACCAGCACAGCGAACCTCTGCCTGGGACTGTGGGGGACAAAGGCAAGCCGGTCCCGGGAGACCCACTGTTAAGTGTGGGGACACACGTGAATGTATGGAATACCCGAGGCTCAGACACGAGCAACACTCTAGGACACCATTAATTCTTAAGTGATGTGGAGGCAATGGAGGTTCCAGGGCCATGAAGGGATTCAGAGACAGATGTGGACAAGTCACCTACTGCATGCTTGGTAAGGGGCAGGTTTGTCCCAGGATGAGTTGGCAGCTCATGTTTACTGTTGCAGAAAAGAGTATCTTGCAAGCGTCTCGCCGCCTCTCGTATGTGGGATGCTGTGAGCCCAGTTCTTCTGCACACACGGTCTCGTTTGCTCTTCCAGAACCACTCCATCAGGATCGTATTCATCTTAGAGTGGGGAAACTGAGGCTGGGGGTGACTTCGGGCACAGTTTCAAAGGCAGGTCTCTCAGAGGAGAAGGTCTGTGTCTCAAAGTCCAGGTGGGGGGTGCAGAGGCTGGGGGGCATTTCCTGTGGCTTGGGGAGCAGGCTAGCCCAAGACCTGTCCAGGACACAGCCAGGGCCCCAGCGTGAACTGACCAAAGGGTTTGGGCAGGTGTACGACTGGGTAAGGATGAGGCCGCACTGGGGGCGGAGTCAGGAATCCCAGACATGCTGGTGGTTTCTGACACAGGTGGTCGCAGCTCTGTCCTTGCTGAGATCACCCTTGTCATGGCTCCGTGGAGCTGGATGGGGCGCAGAGCTCTTGCCCTCCCGAGTGCTTATGCTATAGATGAAGGCACCAAAGCAAAAGGGGAGGAGGAAGTTTTTGGAAGCATGGGCGAGTGAACGGTCATGCAAAGAGACTACCAGATCTCCCCACGTGGTGGTCTCTCCATTCCTGGTGTTCATGCTCCCATGGCACCATCCTTTCCTTGGGAGTCACGCTGCACCTGAACTTGGCCCTGCCACCTAGCCTAGTTTTTCCCCATGGTGGTAATTTGTGGGGTCTGTGTGTGTGTGTGTGTGTGTGTGTGTGATAGGCCGGATGGGAGGCTGGCGTAGGGGTTTAGGGATGGGCAGCTTCTCCCATAAAACTGAGACCTTACTGATTCCCAGTGGTGGCAATCTTCTCCCTTGTGTTCAGCAAAGGCTGTTGGAGTTGGGGGCTGCCCTGACCTCCACCCACCCACTTTCCCTTAGCGACCCAGGGGAGACCTTGCAGGGAAGCCTCCATCCCTAGCCGTGGGACTGAATGACTCTGAACGCGGGTGTCTGGAATTGCAGGTTCTGAAAGCCTGGATTAGGGCAATGAACGACAGCTCTCCAAATCCCAGTGCGTATGGGCAAGTCCACATCCCTCCTTGGGATGTCTTTCCATCCATCCCCTCTCTGTCTTCCCTCTAACAGAGTGTGCAGGTCACTTCTTTGGGTGTGAGGCACAGCCTGACTCCCAGACGTGGCCTGTAGGCCTGACTGTAGTAGGAGGAAGCTGGAGATGCTTTGGGGGCTGGGGCCCTGGGCGTTTGCAGGAGGCACCACCGGACAGCCAATGAAGACAGTGAAGCTTACGGAGGTGACCCACCTGCATGGGTTGCTTCCAGGGTTCTGCAAGGGTTACTCTGCCCCAGCCTACAAGTCACCCCTGCCTCTGTGCCTTGTTTCTGGGCTGGGGGCTGGCCCCGTAAGACATCCTGCCCCAGTGGACCTCATGGAGCTACTTCCTACTCAGGGTCACAGTGACAAGGATTCAAGGCCATCTGTTCCCTTGAGGACCGGAGGTGACAAGGACCTGGCTGAGCTGGCCTGGTGGCTCCCCTGTGGTTTTCAGGGGCTGGAGTCCCCCAGACAGATGCTCCTCCCCACAAGGAACTGGAAGATATTTCAGATTTGGCCTTAATAATAAACAAATCTCAGTCAAACATGCTGAGGACAGACTGATGTGTCTTGTTCTTGCAGTCGAAAAATCCTATTTCAAAGTCATCGTCACACAGAGTATGCAGCTCATGGTGCAGGAAAAGAAGGATTACAAAGAGGCTCAGGTGGTTAGCTAACAGTGTGATCATATGCTGCCTTTTGACATTTGGTCATGTTTATGGTTTGGTCAGCTTTTAAAAATGTGTCATTTGTTGTGATTTCTTTTTCTTTCTAAATGATTATTTTTGGACTTCCTTTGTGTTTGTAATGTGGTGTCCTTGTTCTCAAACAGACCCTCCAGATGGCATACTCTTCAGGCCCCTGATGTCCGGCCTGCCCCAGCCCCAGGGCTGCCTGCTCTTTCCACTGGGGCCTTGGGGGAAGGCCCAGGTGCTGTCCTGTGATCGCACTTCCCACCAGGAGATCCGTTTAGAAGAGCGTTTCCCATTTTTCTAAAAGGAACAAAAGCTTTTGCAAGCATTCACTTCCCTGATCCCAGGGCTTGTGGGGATCTTGGGTCCCCATGGAGGCCCCTGGTGGAAAAGGAAGTGAGGGAGGCAGAGGGGTGGGGGCAGGCTTCTGTGGGATCTGGATCAGACCAGATGGCAGGAGCAGGTGAGCAGGTGAACAGGTGCACAGGGCTCAAGGATACCCTCCTGTCTCCTCCCTACCACTCCCCTCCATCTCTAGGCTCCCCAACCCTGCCGAGGCCAGGACAAGATGCCAGAGGAAGGTGGCTTTGTGGGGCCTTGCTAGCCCCAGGGAGAGCTGACTGAGCATAAGCATGTGCAGACTGCTTTATGAGGGCACATGGCTCGCTGTCTGGGTCATGAGGGTGCACGTTTGCGGGCATGTCCTCATGCGCCCACATGCATGTGTGCCCATGTGCACCAAGGGAGGGTACATGATGGTGGGGGGAGACATCACTACCAAGAGGCAGATAATGTCAAGAACAAAGAACTCTTCTTGTCAACCCTTGAAATCTAGACTTTGTTCAATACAGCTCTTTGGCATTGCTGGCTCTGGGGATGCATCTGTTTTTAAGATTCCTCTTGGCTTGGGATTTCTAAGAATCCCAATAAGTTACTTCATAAGAGAAAAAGAGGAAAAGGTATCCATTTATCCATCTACGTATCCATCCATGTACATTCGTGTGTTCATCCATCCACCCACCCACCCACTCATCTACCCACCTACCAATCCACCATCACCCATCAATCCATCCATCCATCCACTCACCCACCCATCCATCATGCATCCATGTATCTATGCTTCTATCCATTATCCATCATCCATCCTTCCAACCATCCATCCATCCATATATACATATATCCAATCAATGCTCACTGAAGCCCAGATATGCTGGGACAGACTCTGACTGCTGGATGCTGGACACACAGGTGAATCAGAAGTAGTCTTTGACCTGAGGAATTCGCAGCCTCATTCTGCAGAAAGGTCAGGAGAGAGACAATTGCAACACAATAGTATCCATGCTTTAATCGAGGCTGGTGCGATGGGCACCCCAAGGAGCCCTTAACTCAGCCATAGGTAGAACAAAGAAGACTTCAAGGGGAGGAGTCCTCAGAGCTGAGTCCTGGGGGAGAACAAGAAGCTTATGTGGTGGGAGCTGGAGAAGGACAGTCCAGGACAAGAGACAAACCTCTACCTTAGCCTCCAGTGACAAGTGCAGGAGTGTGGTAACCGGCGGGCAAGGTAACGCCCATGTTTCTTACCTCCTGGCTTTCATACCCTGGTGTAGGGCTCTCCTATGCAGGATCAAGGCTTCTGTGTGATGAGTAGAGTATGGCAAAGATGGTGGTGTGGCTAGGTGGTAAAGGGCACAGCAGCTTCCACTCTGGTCTCATGAGTCCCTCTGAGGAAAGCCAGCTGCCATGACATGAGGACAATTGAAAGTTCTCATAAAAAGGAACTGAGGCCTCCAACCAGCATCCAGCACCAACTTATCAGCCTTGGAGGCAGATCCCCCTGCCTGGTCAGACTTTCCAAAGGACTGCCTCCCAATCGGAACTCTGTCTGCCACCTCAGGAGAGACTCCCAGCCATGCCCCTCCCACATTCCTGACCCACAGAAACTGCCAGGATAACACATGCTTATGATTGCTTTGAGTCATCATGTTTGGGGCAATTTGTTATGCAGCAATAGATAACTAATCCGTGGGCATAGAGAGAAACCTGCTCAGTCCCCAGGACTGGGCCTTCCTTCTCTGTTGCCAGCCACTGGGATAAAGAATGTGGCTGCCATCAATGGTTCTCACCAGAGCCATGGCTCAGGTGGAAGGAATTCCCAGAAGTCATTCCCCTACTCATGCATTCCATAGGTATTTATTGAGGGCCCACTCTCCTGGAGCTTGCCTTCTGGTAGGAGAAGACAAAAACTGAAGAAACAAAGAAGTGTGTGCTATGAAGGAAAATTGAACAGGATGGGGGGTGTGAGGGAATATCTGGGTGTGGGCGTGAGTGCCTGTTTAGTTAGGGAGCTCAGGGCAGGCTACACTGATGAGAGAACACTGAGCAGAGAACTGAAAAAAGTCTGAGAGCGAGCCCTGTGGATATTTGGGAAAATAGTGTTCCAGTCTGAGGCAACCACAGTGTGTGCAAAGGCCCTGAGGCAGGAGTTTGCTTGGCATGTTAGAGGAATGGCTAGGGGGCTAGAGAGGCTGGAGCACAGTGGGAGAGATGCAGAGTGGGAGTTGATGAGGTCAGGGAGGTGGACAGTAGGCCAGGTAAGACCTCATAAGCCACAGTGATGTGTCTGGAGAGTGTAGGGTGCTTGTTCCAGGCTTGGGAGCTATTCGAACACTTCCTACACTCCCAGCTCTTTGACATTGGCCACAGAAGCTGCAGAATGGTTGCTCTGGGACACACATCAGCCTGGGGACTACAGTGAGGGCCCCAATCTGAATTATGGCCAGCAGGGAGACACTCCATATGCCTTGCAGCCATCCCTGGCATTCGCTCCAGGGTGCAGAGGGGGAGATACCCTGCCTCTCATCCACCATGTTGCTGCATCTCATTCCTTCTAGAGTAAAATTCAACTTCCTCAGCCTAAAGTTTGAGGCTCTTCTGACTACGCCTCCAGTTCATGTCTCTAGCCTCATCGCCCACCTGAGCCCATCCTGCAGGCTGAACTTCTCCCCTCCCTTCTCCCTGTGTAGCTGCCCAACATCTTTCTCCTCCTTCGAGGCTGGGCACTTTCCCTGTGATGCTTCCCAGCAGCCTCCAGCCCCGGCAGAGGCCCTGTCCTTTTCCTAACTCCCACCACACACCGAAGTTCCTTCCAGCTTGTGTTGTTTCTGACGGGATGTCTTGGTCATGCTCGTTGTCCTTGTCTCCCTGTAGGGAATGTGTGTATTTTCTTTTGCTACTTTATTGAGGTATATAATCTATAGACTATTTTGTTCATCCTTTTTGGTTCTGATGTTTTGTGAATTCTGACTAACAGGTACAGTGTGTAATTACTACTATAGTCAGGATGCAGAGTATTTCCACTCCCCTTTCAGAAGTCCCTGGTGCCCCTTTTCAGACAATCCCTTCCTTTACCTCAGCTCCTCGGAACTATCATCAGTGTGCTGGGGTTGCCATAACAGAACAACACAGATTGGATGGCTTAAGCAATGGAAATTTATTTTCTCACAGTTCTGGAGGTTAGAAATCTAAGAACAAGGTGTCAGCAGGGTTGATTTCTGGCCAGACCCCCTTACCACATTCTCATTGTGTCCTCACATGACCTTCTTCCATGAGCACAGAGAGAGAGAGAGAGAGAGCTCTCTGGTGTCTCTTCCTCTTCTTATAAGGCACAGGTCTATCTAACCAGGACTCCACCATTTTGGGCCTCACTTAACCTTAATCACTCCCTAAAGGCCTTATCTCCAAGTAGAACCATATTGGGGGTCAAGGCTTCAACATGTGAATTTTGGGAGAACACAATTCAGTCCATGACACCACTGATCTATTCTCTGCCCCTGTAATTTTGCCTTTTCCAGAATGTCATATAAATCGAATTATGCAGTATATAGTCTTTTGAGTCTGACTTATAAGCATAATAAGTATCAATATTTCTTCTTTTTTTTAAAGTAGGCTCCATGCCCAGCTGGAGCCCAACTTGGAGCTTGAACTCACGACCCTGAGATCAAGACCTAAACTGAGATCAAGACACTCAACTGACTGAGCCACCCAGGCAACCCAAAAGTCCACGTTTCAATGTGTGTATCACTATTCCAGTAATTTTCATTGCTGAGTAGTATTCCAGTGTGTAGATGGACCACAGTCTGTTTTTCCATTGATCAGTGGGAGGACATTTGGGTTGTTTCCAATTTTGGGCAATTTTGAAGAAAGCCACAAACCCCACAAATACATGCATGTGTTTGTTTGAACATAAGTGTTCATTTTTCTTGGGTAAATACCTGGGAGTGGGATTTTGGGGTTCTATGATAAGTATAATTTGATAAGAAATGTGTCAAACTGTTTTCCAAAGTGACCGAACCAATGCCTGAGAATTCTAATTCCTCTGCATCCTCAAAGCCCTTGGTATTGTCAGGTTGTTTTCAAAATAAAAACATAATTCATCATTGTCTTGCCATTCTAGGAGATAAGAGATATTTCAATAAAGTTTTAACATGCTTTCCCTGATGACTGACGATGTTGAACGCATTTTCATGTGTTTATGTGCCAGCCATTTATCTTCTTTGGTGCAATATTTATTCAAATATTTGGCTCATTTTTATATTATATAGTTTTTATTTTCTTATTATTCAGTTTTGAGAGTCCTTTAAATATTTAGGATATATGTTCTTTATCAGATATGTAGTTTGCAAATATTTTCTCCCAGTCTGTGGCTTGCCTTTTCATTTTTAAAAGAGTGTTTTTCAATGAGAAGTTTTTAGCTTCTGTAAAACCCAATTTATCAATTTCTTCTTTCATAGATTTTCTATATAAATCTTTTTATTGATTGTGTTTTTAGTGTCATATCAAAGAAATCTCTGACTAACCCAAGGTTACAAAGATTTAGCTCCTCTATTTTCTTCTGGAATTTTGATAGATTTAGATTTTACTTTTTTTTTTTTTTAGATTTTTTATTTATTCATTCGACAGAGATAGAGACAGCCAGCGAGAGAGGGAACACAAGCAGGGGGGAGTGGGAGAGGAAGAAGCAGGCTCATAGTGGAAGAGCCTGATGTGGGGCTCGATCCCATAACACCAGGATCACTCCCTGAGCCGAAGGCAGACGCTTAACCGCTGTGCCACCCAGGCGCCCCTAGATTTTACATTCTGGTCTATGATTCATTTTGAGTTTTTTACATATGTGTGTTTATAATTTTCATCAAATTTGGAAAATTTTCAGCCATTATTTCTTCAAATATTTTTACTCTCTTTCCTTTCTGTCTAGGACTCCATGAACATGAATGTTAGACCTCTTGATGTGGTCCTACAGGTCATGAGTTGCCATTTATTTTAATTTTTTTTTTTTTTAGTATTTCTCCATTCTATATTTTAGTTTGGATGGCTTTAACATTGCTATATCTTTGAGTTCCCTGATCTACTGTATTTAATCTGCTAAGTCCATGCAGTGAATTTTTCATTTCAGATGTTGTATTTGTCATTTCCAGAAGTTTCATTTGAATATGTGTATATCTTCCATTTCTTTCTCATTATGTTCACATTTTCCTTTCAATTCTTGAACATATTTATAATAGCTGTTTTAAAGTCATTGTGTGTTAATCACATCATCTCTATCATATCTGGGTCTGTTTCTTTGGACTAATTTTTCTCCTGGTCGTGGGTCACATTTTGCTGCCTGTTGGCATGTCTAGTAATTCTTGATTGTGTGCTGGGCATTATGTATGTCACAACGTTCTGAGTTTGGATGCAGTCGTCCTCTTTTACAGTGGCTTGAAATTGGTTTTGGCAGGCATCAAAGTTCCTTGCGGATCATTGTAATCCTTTTGAAGCTTGTTTTCAAGCTCTGTTGGGGCAGTTCTTGAGTAGACTATAGTGTATGACTAGTTTGTCTCTATGACTAAGGAATGGTCATTCTGCATTTCCACTGAATGCCCCAGGTATTCAGCAAGGTCTTTCCACTGTAGCTGATAGGAATTTGCATGTGTCCAGGTCAACTCTGGAAATTGTTCAGTTCACAGTCACGATTGTGCCAGTTGTGCTTTTCCCACCCTTGTGCAGTTTCCCCACATACGTGCAACTTAATCTTCAGCCAATACTCAAGGGGATGCTGTGAATGTTTCTGGAATTCTTTCTCTGTTAGTTCCTTCCTCTTTAGCACTCTGCCTCACAATTTCCAGTTGTCCCGACCCCCCAAAGTCCCAATCTGTGTTTCCTCAACTCAGAGAGATCACTAAACACCCCTTCCCTGCATTGTGGCCTGGGAATTGCCCCCATGAAGAACACCAAGGTGACCCTAGGGCTCAACTTTGTTTTCTCCTTCTCTAGGCAATAGCAATCTTGAGCTGTTTATTGCCCAATACTTGAAAAGAGCTATTTCATATATTTTTCTAGTTTTCTAGTTTTGTTTTTTAATGAAAGAGAGTAAGTCCCATACTAACTATGTCTTCATGGAGGTGGGTGGAAATTCTATCTTTATATTTCCTACCTGGAAATGGGGATGATAATACCCATCCCCTAGGGCTAATGTGAGTGCACAGTGAGACACAGAGGTGTGTGGGACCCAATCCTTATACCTTTTCAGGTTCCTTCTACTGCTTTTTAAAAAAATCTCTTGGTTTGACACCTTCTCCTTGTTGGATCACTGCTCTGTTTTCAGACTTGGATGAAAAACACTCCACAGGGCATGGGGTCCAGTTTCCTGAGCATTTTCTCTTGAGATGAAACAACCTTGGGGCAAATCTCAACCCAAAGGACATGGGATAAGGGATGGACTAGGCTGTTAAATCCTCCCATCTCTCTCTCTTTTGTGGGCTCCTTAAGGTGTGATGGTGTGGAAACCTTTCCAAAGGAACCCCTCCCTGTCTCTTGAAAGTTTACTATAGAGCTGCAGCTGGTGTGGTAATACATGGCACCTCCTTGCTTCACATATTCCTCTCCTTCTCTCCTATGCTCATGGACCTGGGCTTGCTCATATAAAGGGTCACCATCTTAATCTTTCATTAAGCTTCGATTTCCAGAGGACCTTATGTAAGGGAGCCGGTGAAGGGCTTAGTGTAGGGCCTGCACCTCTGTGCATTATGAGTAAATTGTGGCTTCTGCTTCTAAGAAATGCATCTGCAGAAGCACTTCTCAGGCTGTATTCTGGCTGGCAGTGCATGTCTGTCTCCCTTTGCTGGACATAAGCTCCTTGACGTGAGATGGTGCTCATGCATTGTGCAGTGCCAGCCACGTAGCTGTGCTTAGTAATTGTGACTGACCACATTCTATTGATTGATCTGAAATTGAACACAACAATTGCTATTAATGTTATTTTTTCCCCTTAAGCTTGTGAATGTTTAGGTGAGAATGGGGAGTGGCTCTCCATATGCAAAACATCCAAGGAAGTCGGAGCTCTAGATGTAAAGCTCAAGGAAATGTCTTCTGCTTTAACTTCCACTTTCAACAAGACACAGTGGAGGTGACTGAATCTGACCACTTGTGTTCAGCTCAGGGACAGGTCAGGAAACCCCTTTCAACCAAGTCCCAGACTGGCAGAGGGGATGCTAAGATGGACACCAACCTATTTATTTTACTGACAAGAAGACTGAGGGTCAAGGTGGAACACAGTGAGGTTGGGCCCACACCTCTGGATTCCTCATTCCAGTCATTCCTCCATAACACAGCTCTGTGCTTAGATATATGAAATTCAATTTTTTAAAAAAAGATTTTATTTATTTATTTATTTATTTATTTGAGTAGGGAGGGGCAGAGGGAGAGGGAGAGAGAATCTCAAGCAGACCCTGTGCTGAGCGTGGAGCCCGATGCAGGGCTTGATCTCATGACGCTGAAATCATGACCTGAGCTAAAGTCAAGCATCAGATGCTTAACCGACTGAGCTGCCCAAGCACCCCAAAATTCAACTTTTCAAACAGGTTTGTGATTGAAAGACAAAATCCTTATATTCATATTTCTGGCCCTTGATTCTGCATTTCTTCCTGTGGGCCCAGCTGCCTGTGGCAGCCCTTAGAACCAAGTCCACAGCTTACATGAGGATTCATGCTTTGTGTTGTATATTCTGTGGGTGTTGAAAATGTATAATGTCTGTAACCACCATTATGATACCACACAGTAGTTCCACTGCCCTAAAAATCCTCTGTGCTCCACCTGTTTATCCCTCTCTCTCCTGAGTCTCTGGCAGCCCCTGAACTTTTCATGGTCTCCATAGTTTTGACTTCTCCAGAATGTCATGCTGTTGGATTGTACAAAATGTGGCCTTTTCAGATTGCCTCCTTTCGCTTAGCAAAATACATTTAAGGTTCCTCCGTGTCTCTTTGTACCTCACTAGCTCATTTCTTTTTTTTTGTCCACTTAAAAAAATGAATGCATTTATTTCTTGACTATAATACATTCATAGGGTTCAAACTTCTAAGGGTACCAAAGTTCCCCTCTTACTATGAACTCCCAGCCGTCTGGTTTCTTTCTCTGGAGGCTGCTTTCCTGAAAGAACATCTTCCTGAAGACTATACATGTAGAAGCATTTTTCTTTTCTTCCCTCTTTTTTATTGTGTTAAAATACTCATAACATCTACCATCTTAGCCATTTCTGAGTGTGCCGTTCAGCAGCACGAAGCACTTGCACACTGTTGAGCAACCATCCCCACCATCCGTGTCCAGAACCCTTGCTTCTTCCCAAACTGAAACTGGTCCCCGCAAACACTAGCCACCCCCCAGCCTCCCCTCCCCCAGCCCCTGGGCCTACCATCCTACTTTCTGTCTTTATGATTTTGACCACTCTAGGTACCTAGCTCAGTTCATTGTATCACTGAATAATATGGGACTCCTTTGGGAGAGTCTCCAGGCGATTTGACTGCGGAGCTGGGTTGAGGCCCTGGGATCTCAGGAAGGTGGGTCCCCGGAATGGTGGGTTGGAAGCACCTCCTTGAACAGGTAAACACGCCACTGGATTCCCTTTTCTTTCCTTCTTATTTTGACGCAGCCCATCCTTAGTTTCCTCATTTCCCGGCCTCCGATGCCCTTCCCACCCCATCACGGTGCCATCTGCTGCCTCTGTCCCGTGAGCGCGGGCATCCCTGCTCCGCCTGCCGGCCTCGGGGCTGTATGCGCATCCGCGTGCCCACCTGCACCGTGCGTGTCGATGTGCCACGCACGCTTCCTCGGGCTCCGTGGGATTCCCGCTACGCAGCCTGTGCGTGTTGTGGGCACACAGTCCCATTCCCGCCGTGTTTTCTCTGGCTCCCGTGTGCGGTCTCGTGCGGGTGGTTTGTGCCTCCGTGGGGCAGCGGGGCGCCAGGGTCTGGGTCTGCCTGTGGGGAGTGTGTGAATCAAAGGAGCCGGCCGCAGCTGGAGCAACCTCGCCGGGATGCGGCCTCTTGACAGACCGATTGTGCAACAGCATTCCTCCCAAGGAAGCACGTCTGCCCCTCAGAGAAGGTGCGAGAGCTTCCCAGACACTGAAGAGGCCCTGCTGGGTAAATTAATTCTTCATTATTCCAGTCCCGGGGCTCTCGCGTTGGCCAAGTGCCCGGCACACAGACGCCCGCCCGCACGGGGTCGCCCAGACGCCACAGACGCTGGGCGGCAGGTAGTCCCGTGTATCCGCGGGAGTCAGAGGCTGCGCCCCGAAATGCAGAGGCCCGCCGTCCTCGCCCGCTCTGCCCAGCGCAGACGGCTCGTGCTGGCGCGCCAGCTTGCTCTCCGGGCTCTAGCTCTCTTGTTGCCGAGGACACGCAGGTTCATGTCTGTCTGCACCGGAGGGCTGCGTGCGGGGCTGGGGTTTTGGCATGCGGGCTCGCTGCTCCCCTCCCTCTGTGGGTCAGTGCTTACCCGTCGCAACCCCCACCCTCGCCCCAGGACTGAACGGACACACCCTCCGCAGTGAGGATTTCGAGATGGGTTCATTCAAAACCCAAAGTGGCCGGACGCTGGGGTAACGAGAGCAACAAGATGAGCCTTGACCCCCAGATGTGGGGCCGGGGAGCACGGCTGCCCTGAGACCACCCCAGGCACCCCCAGGTCTCTTTACAACCACCTACCACCACCGCCTGTGTGCTGGAGGGGACACCTTCATCGCCCAGCACCCCTCTCGTTTCTTCCTTGTCTCCCGCCCTGTCCTTGAGGCGAGAGGCCAAAGAGCAGGGCTTGGGACCCATCACACCTCTTGCCAGCTACCCCGTCCCTCTCACCCCCGGCTTCCTCGTCAGGAAAATTGGGGGTGGGGGTGATCCTGCTTCCCCATGTTGAGAGGTTGGGAAGGGAGAACGAGGCTGTGCATGGAAGTGTTTGGGACATGCCTGGCCTGGAGAGACACTCAGGAAAGGAGACCTCTTACCACCTGCCCCCTGCCCCCAAGGTGCTCTCTTACTGAATCAACGAGCAGTCTCCTGGCCTGGGCATCAGGGCACAGCATTGAGGACGACCTGGTCCTTGCCCCAGGGAGGTGGCTCTGGGAAGGGCGTGGGTGTGAAAGGTGCACTCAGAGGACCCCTCCCAGGCATCACCAAAGGGCCCTGGGTTTGGAGGTGACAGCCAGAGCACTGAGGTGGCCACAGTCATGGGCTCGGGCACCAGACACCGGGGTTCACGTCCAGGGCTTCCCCTCACAGGCTGCTAGCCTCAGTTTCCCCAGCCACTCACAAGATGCCTGGCAAATTAAATGAGTGAGCGGTCCTAGGATGGCAGCTCAGGGGCTGGCAGACACGTCTCGGAGCTCGTGCATACCTGACCGTGTCCACACCACAGCGGAGGTGAGCAGCTGAGATACAGAGCACGGGAGGGTGATGGGGATTTTGTTCCCGCGGGGCCCGACATCAGCGCCTCTGAGAAACGGCTCAGCGAGCGAGCTGATCCGTGCGGACTCACTCTTGGAAGTAAGTGGCCCAGAAGGCCAGGGCAGGAAGACGCTCAGGGTGTCAGATGTAACAGGGCCCAGCCCTGCCGCCCGCAGCCACTGTGTCTCTGGGCTCCGGGTCTGTCCTGCTGCAGCCTTCCCAGGGGGCCGGCCAGGAAACCGGAGCTGTGGGCAGGAGGTGCGGGCCGTTTCATCCACCTCGGGATGGCAGCGGGTTACAGGTGAGGCCATTGTTCCTGTGCACAGGTGGGGATAATGCGTCCTGACAGCCCCAAGGATGGGCCCCTGGCAGCCCTGCCGGCCTGGCCCGAGCCCCAGGCTGGCCCTCGTGGGCACCCGCGTTGCAGAACATCCTGTGAGCGCTCCCCACGGCCTGGCCTCTTCATGTGCTTCCAGCGCCCGCGGCTTAGACTCACCTGGGAGCAGCGTGGCCCATTCACGAAGCGCTTTGGCGAAGGTCACCGTCAGCCAGGGACAGAGTGAGTATTGTCAAGGGCGTCAGCCCAGCCTTTGTGCCCTCCGGGCTGCCCCTGACCACAGGAATTCCTCGTGCTCACCCTCATTCACACCGGGAGGGTGCTCATTGCCGTGGGGGCGGCCTCCCGCCCTCCCTCCCTGTGATGCTGCCTTTGGGCTAGAGGCTGAAGCTTTGGCCAAACAAGACTCACCCACCTTTTTCCAAAACCTAATTGCCATGCTGTGTCTGTGATGGGCACAGACCCAGGGCCGGGCCTGCCAAGAAGTTCCCCGTGTGAATACCTGCACAGGGCATCTCCTGTGGGAACCAGGAGTCACACAGGGCCTGGCGTTTGTCCCCTGCCTGTCTTGTGACATTAGGCAGATCAAAGCCCCATTGTAAAAAGTCATGTTCGCTCTGTTTGTCCGCCTGGAGCCCATGTCCTGGGACGGCCCTTCCCTCTTCTCGGATTCAGGGAGGGAGCTGACCACCGAGACGTGGGCCCCCTCATTCCTTCTGGAAGGAGCCCCACCGAAAGTGAAATTGTCTTTCCTGGGTCTGATGCCGGGGCACACCCTGAGAAAGAATGAGACAGCGTGGGGCAGCCCGACTCCCCAGTGTCTCCCGCGGAGCAAGCTCCAACTTGGCTCAGCAAGCAGCAGCTGAAAGGGAGAGAAAAACGTCACGGACGCTGAAATCACAGGGCTTCCTGAGCCAGCGATGAGGGAAGGGCTGCTGGAGGGGGCCGGGGGCGGCAGCCTCTGCCCAGCACCCCTTGGAGGGCAGGCAGAGAGGAAAGCAGGCTTGGACAAGCCTCAGCAGTGAGTGGGAGGAAGGCGTTAGGTCCTCCCGACGGGCAGCGTCCCTCACTCCCAAGTCCCGCCTCTGGGTGTCCTATCAGCCCCCTGCGTGGCCATGCGTGAGCTAGAAGAATCTTGACACATCCTACAGTCCACAGATGTGTCGGTGTGGGCTGCCTGGAGCGCAAGCTGAGTGTCCGGACGATTCGTAACGGCAGACGCAGTGAGGGTGCGTGTGCCTCCCGTCCGCCATCTCTGGTGTGTTAGTCAGGGTATGCTAGGTTTTGCCGCAGTAACAAGTTCCCCTCCAAATCTCAACGGCTTAACACCATAAAACTTCATTTTCCTCTCCCACAGAGCTCAGGGTGAAGGGACGGCTTCCCAGGGCAGCTGTCCTCCACGTGGTGACCCTGAGACCCAGGCTGTCCTCGTCTCTGGGTTCTGCTGGGGCTTCGCACTGCTGTGTCTGGAAGTGACACATCGCTTTTACTCCCTTCTCATTGTCGTAACTTCTCCTGTGCTCTCCACCTTCCCCCTCCTGGGAAGTGCAGTGAGTGCCTGGGGGGAGGACCAGGAAACGGGATCTGGTTGGTGTCCAAGATTGTGTCTGCCATGCACAGTGAGACCTGCTCCTCTGTTTTAGAGACCAGGGAAGTGGTTCCTAGACGGGGGAGGGGGGAGGGGGGGTGATGTGAACCAGGCCGACAGAGGGATCTGGCAGCAGTCATAGTTGGATCCGGCCGAATTCCCGTGCTGGCGTTTTTTTGGTGGGCCATAGTGCCGCGTTATCTAGATCCCCCGTTCCATCCATTTCTCATCTGTTGTGTGAATTCTGTCGCCCCAGATGTCCCTTCTCCTACTGGGAAGCCTCGTGGAGGGACCACTCTGCCGTTGGGTGCTCCCCTTGGAAGCACTGCGTCCTCTCGTCTGGGGCCTAGGGTCTCGCCAGTGGTTCTTCCCACATTGATGAAGGGAAACCAGAGCAGGCTCCTGGAAACGTGAGGCTGCCCCCTCACCGAGTGACTTCCCTCACTCTCTAAAGAGCAGGTCAAAGTCCTATACTCATGTTTTATTTCTGTTTTGCACAGAAATCTTTTTTAGGTGTGAGTGGCTTATCCATCTGTGTCATTGAAAAGCCCAGGGATTTCGGCTTTGGAAATGGCTGGATCCAGAGGCTTAACAGCTCTCATCGTACTCAGTCTCACCGCCTCCATTTCTCATTTCTGCCTTCTTCGGAGAAGTTCTGATGTCCGGATTGGCTCTGATTGATCAGACTGGGATCACATGCCCACTTCTGAATAAACTACTACAGCCAGAGGGATCAAGAAACACTGAAGGGCCACCCTGGATCTGGGGAACATCTTTGCCTCTCTTGAGCCTCAGGGGCTGGGAGGGGCACCAGTGCACAAGACGCGGTCCGTCATGCACGATGCTCCTGTCTGTTAATAGTGGGGCCTTCCATGCTGGAAACATAAAACACTCTGAGGAAGCCCAGGGGAAGGAGATGCTTGTTCCGCTCAGGGCGTGGACGGTTAGGGAAGGCTTCCTGGGGGAGGCGTGTTTGCAGACAGTCAAAGGGGACATAGGAAGGGTGTGGCAGGCAGAGGGAACAGGCCAGGACCAAAGAGCATGTGTCACTTGAAGACACCTGATTGCTCGGTGAGGCTAGAGAGTAGGGTAGGTGATACACTTGTGGCAGGTGCTGTCTGGGGCCTGTCTGACCATCTCTCAAGATTGGGGTGAGCTGGGTGGGACCCTGAATACCCGCAAACTTCAAATCCCAAGGAAGGAGAATGCACTGTGGTGAGGGTCTGGTCTGGACCTTAGACGGCTAGAATGAGCAGAGAATATGCCATGGGCATTGCTCCTATGTGGCACCCGGGGCAGGGATGGGCACAGCTGCCCAAAAGGTGCTGTTCGGGCAGAATAGGGGTCTTGGCAGGTGTGATATTGTGATTTATAATAAGAGATATATATTTGGTCTTTGTCCCCTTTCCTGGCACAAAGCTCCTAAAACCCTTGGAATTTTCTGTGATGAGAGCATTAAGGTGGCTTTTGTTATGTTAATGAGACAACTTTTGGAAAGCACCTAAGGAGTGGGCTGGTTGCCATGGGAGCCAACCGAATAACCACTTGGGGAGCTTTCAGTCCCATCTCCAGAGAGTGGCTGGAGGTTGAATCAGTTGCCCATGGCCAATAATGATTTAATCAATCAGGCCTCTGTGATGAAGCCTCTGTGAAATCAAAAGCCTGGGTTTGGAGAGCTTCTGGGTTGGTGGAGATCTGGGGAGAGTAGAAGGGCATGGTAGGTCCACACGCCTTCCCTACACCTTGCCCTATGCCTCTCTTCCATCCGGCTGGTCCCGATTATACCCTTTTATAACAAAACGGTGTTCTAGTAAGTAAAATGCTTCTCTGAATTCTGTGATTAAGGTAAAATTACATCATCAGGTGGGGCTTTAATCTCATCTGACAGGTGTCCTTACCTGTAAGAAGAGATCAGGACACAGACACACAGAGAGGGAGGATGGCTGTCCACACGCCAAGGAGAGAGGCCTCGGGAAGAACCAGCCCTGCCCCTGCCTGGGTCTTGGACTTCCAGCCTCCAGGACTGAAGGACAAGAAGTCCTGTCGTTCAGGCTGTCCTGTCTGTGGGACTTCGTGCAGCAGATCTAGCTGACTGTACAGACGCCTGGTTGCAAAGCAGTGGTCCGTGAGAAGACCCCACCTGGGGTGCTAGGGCACAGTGGAGAAGCAGGGGGGACACTTGCAGACCGAGGCTCTGTCCCCATACTCCCTGATGCTGATGAATGCCAGAACAGCGTGTGTGCCATGGGCTCCATGGCAGACCAGGTCTGGCCCCAGGCCAGGTCGCAGCAAGGTCAAAGCCACACTGAAGGTTCTGCTTCAAGGGCCGTGGCTGTGGGTTCCCGTGGCTCTCTGCAAATCTGAGCAAGGCCTCTTGTGTACTTCCCGCGTGCAGCCTTGGTGCCAGCTTCTCCACTGAGTGCTGAGGACCCCAAGACAGAAATAGCAGTGATGGCCTCTTTGGCTCACGTGCTGCAGGCCTTGCAACCACTGACAGAAACACTTCCTCATCACTTCTGAACCTCATCACAGCCTGAAATGGATGTCCTCACTCCACGTGGCAGAGCCTGGTGAGACCCGGGAACCCCAGGCCCACACAGCTGTTGGGCCTCCCAGCTGGGATTTGAACCTGGGTCTATGGGGCCTTGGAGCAGAGGTCCCTGGCCATTCAATTCTTGGCCTTGCTGCATGTGGGTATTGACCAAAGGGTGGTTCTTGGCCACTTTTGAAAGACTCTGGTGCTGATGACAGCTCTAGATTGGGCCCCTTATATCTCATCTTGTTCCCCCACCCCCAGTTTTAGGGTCTGGGCCCAGGGCTGCTCCTGAGCTCTAAGGCACCAGAGCCCCAATGCAGGGAGAGAGTGTGGAGTTAGGGACAAGGGGTCTTCAGGACTGCCCCTCTGCTGGGCACAAGGCTCAGGCTTGTCTTCAGCTCTAGGAACAAAAGGGCTGTGTCTGGGTCCATGGGAACAGCTCTGGTCCTCTGTGTGTGCTGGTCAGAGACCTCAATCTCAACGGTAATCCAACTGGTGGTGTTCCTACATTCTGGAACCATAGCCACCCCTTCCTCTTGGGGTCCCTGTTTCCCCAGACCAGGCTCTCAATTGGCTCCTGGGAGGCATCTGAGAGATGGAGTCTTGTTCCTGGGGCCCCTGCAGACACTGGGGAAGAGAAGGAGCTGTCAGGGCTCCCAGAGGAGAATAAGGCCCCTCTTCCAGGATTACCCACACTGTCAGCCACAGAGATGGGCCACAGCTACCTCCCGTGGGCTGCAACTCAGATGACTGAGCTCTGGTGCACCTGTCCTGCATAGACCTGAGCTCGGTATAGGCTGGCACCTCTCTGTATGAGCTCTGGTCCAGTGAGTACCTGGGCTTCAAAGTCATAGGCAGGCAGCAGGGGGGCCACTCTGAGTGCTACCTGCATGATCTAATGGAGGTCTGGTATTGGCCTCTGAGCCTCATCCATGCTGTTCCTTCCATCTTCCCTAGGTGGCTCTCATCTGCTTCACGGTAGGAAGAAAGTGGAGGTCTCCTGCATGCCAGCCCTCCACGTACAATGTCATGTTTTGTCGTCCAAGGATTGCTGTGACTGCCACCCAGTTGGACTCACCTTGGGGTCAGCCAGAGGCCAGCACCATGGCCTGCTGGGGAAGGGCAGAGCCTTAGTTTCAGACCTGGGGTTGATTTTCTGAGATTTCCTGAGAAGGTATTTCTTGGGACAGGAAGTTGCAAGAGGTGAGAAATTCACCTAGAAAGTTGAGGAATTGGATACTTAGAGAAAAAGCCCTTTCTCACAAGGGGCTATGTCTCCTTGAACTTACACACCTGCAGATTCCTGGCACTCACTGTTTATCTGCCAGAGATTAAAAACCTGAAAAAGTCAGCTGCTAGCATGCAAATCCCAGAAGAACTGGCCTGCTGTGATTTGCATGGGAACAAAAGCTCCCTCTGATATCCTGGGGCCCAGCCTAGGAGGTCCCAGTCTTCAGAATAGCCCCAACTCCAAAACCCAGTGGGGCTTCCTGCCCAAGCCTAGGGCAGCCATCTCAAGGTGGGGTCACCTGGGCATGGGGTAGAAATACAAAATCTTAGGCTCTTCCTCAGACTTGCTGAATCAGAAACTCTGGAGGTAAGTGGAGAGGTAGTCCATGTTCATGGACTGGGAAACCCAATATTGTTTGATCCATAGATTCAACACAAACCCAATCAAAGTTCCAGCAAGCTGCTTGTGGGTGTTGAGGAACTGATTCTAAAATCCATGTGGAAAGGCATGGGTAAGAGAGTAGGCAATGCAATTCTGAAAAAGATGAGACTTTGGGGACAGGGTCAACAACCTGTGTTTTAACAAGCCCTCAGGTGAGTCTGGAGCACATCTGGGGACCACTGGGAAGCACAGAAATGAGTGGGGGAGTGGAGGGGACCACATCTGGAGGCTGAAGTGTTCAAGGGCTTCCTCCTACCCTGACTCACCTGGTGAGTGGGCATCTCCATTCTCCCTCAAACACACCCCAAGTTTGCTTTGGGGGCAGGGGAGGGAGTGAGTCTGATTGGGCCAAGTTGGAGTTCTCTCTAGCATCAAGGATTGGCTGGGGAAAAGGCGAGGTGTGTCCGACATTAATAAAGCCTGTTTCTATCATATTGTTTTAAACTCCCAACATAATCCTGGTGTCTTTCACAAGCCCCACCCGGCCACTGTTCTGGTTTGTCCTGATTCCTCCCAAAGGGCCACAGTCACTTTCTTCCCCTTGGACTTCTCCTAACCTCCTGCTGGCATCCTCCACCAAAGCTTCTCCCATACTGGCCACCTGAGTGGCTTTAAGAGATTTATGTATTCTGTGTACTCGATTTTATTTTTTTTCCCTTGATGGCTTCTGGGTTTCTGTCTTGCTGAGGAAGACTTTCTGCACTGTGAGGTTATAAGGATCTTTCTCATTATAATTTTCCATATGCTTGTAGTTTAAAAAGAAAAAACACAGAACTCCTTTACTTTTAACTCAGTCGGACATTATTCTTTTTTTTTTTTTTAAGATTTTATTTATTTATTTGACAGAGATAGAGACAGCCAGCGAGAAAGGGAACACAAGCAGGGGGAGTGGGAGAGGAAGGAGCAGGCTCATAGCAGAGGAGCCTGATGTGGGGCTCGATCCCACAACGCCGGGATCACGCCCTGAGCCGGAGGCAGACGCCCAACCGCTGTGCCACCCAGGCGCCCCGGAAATTATTCTTGCATATGGTATGAGGTAGGGATTTAGCTTTGTTTCTGAGTGGTTGGTCAGTTGTCCCAGCTCTTTTAAACAAAGAATTTGTCCTTTGTCTGTTTTAAGTTCCTATATATCCTGGGAGGAACCTCTGAACTCTGTCTTTCCCGCTAATCAGTTTGTCCCTGTGCCAGGAGTACATCATTTAGTTACCATAGCTTCAGAATAAGTTTTAANCCCTCCTTTTTTTCTTTTCCTTTCTTTTCTCTTTCTTTCTTTTCTTTTCTTTCCTTTTCTTCTTCTTGTTTAAAAAAAGATTTATTTATTCATTCTAGGGAGAGAGTACGAGCAGGAGGGGCAGAGGGAGAGAGAGAGAGAATCCCAAGCAGATTCCATGATGATCACAGAGCCCAATGGTGGGTCTGATCCCACAACCCTGAGATCACGATTTGAGCCCAAACCAAGAGTCAGATGCTTAACCAACTGTGCCACCAAGGTGCCTCTGGTCTCCCTTTCCAAAGCCATCTTGACAATTTTTGCAGATCGATTTTTTTCCCCCTGAATATCAGATTTAAATGGTCCAATTCCTTCCCCTGGGGGGAAAAAAAAGGAAAAGATTTGGTCTCATTTTTAAAGAAATGACACAAACCCAAACTCAGAGCCTTGCTGGGATTCTGAAGGGAATAGCATAAGTATATTAATCCCTGAAGATTTGGCCAATTGTGATAATAGATCCTTCTTGGAGAATATCTCTCTTCACTTACTCAGCACTTGATTTAAGTGCTTTAATGGCATTTCATCATTTTGTCACAGAAATCCTGTACACTTCTGATTAGACGTGTTTCTAAGTATTTCATGGCTCGCTCAGCGAGATTAGGGCGTTGGGCCGTGGCAGGCCTGGGAGAAGCAGAGCAAAGTCTGCCACGTGGTGATGAGGCGTCCGTGTAGCAAGGGCTAAGTCCGTGCGGTGGCACCAGCCTTAACGGGCCACATCGGCCTGTAGGCCCAGCTCATTGGGATTTCCAGGGCCACGTTCGGCTCTGATGTTGGACCCCTTTGAGCTCAAACTTGCTGTCATACTGCACTTGGGGTATCAGCGTCATCTGGAATTTGCCGGGTTGGTGGTGGCATGAAAGGGCAGGCTCCTCCCCTGAGTTCCCAATGTACTGCCTCTTGCTACAATTGGTAACGCGGTTAAAGCTCCTGGGGTCCTTTAAGACTCAAAGGGCCAGATGACAGCTTTGACTCAACAGCGTGAAGGTTTTGGAGGGGTCCGAGCCCCAAGCCAGCGTCTTGCTCGCACACACTTGCCTCACATTTGTCCCTCACACCAGGCTGGTGCCCATGAGAGAGCAGTCCCGAGCCGGGAGAGTGGGGCCCGGGGTTTTCTGCTTCCTGGGCTCAAGGCCTTGGCCCTGCATCGGTGCCAGCTTGTCACCCTAAGGCCATTTGGGAAGCAGCGGAACCCCAATCCTGCCAGATGGCAGGCTGGTGGTAGTTCTTCCCATCCCCGTGGGGCTCCCGCCTCTGAAATAACTCTCCTGCTGGGACGGGCATCTCCAGTGGTCTTCTCTGCTCCCACCTCTGTCTTTCAGACCTTCTCGTGGGCCTCCCCCTGCTCCACGTGGTGGGTCAGGCAGACCCGTAGCTCTCCTCAACAGGTGTGGAGTGAAAGAAGCCAGTCACCACCAGCCACTCGGCGTGTGATTCCATTTCTGTGAGCTGTGCAGAGTAGGTCAACCCATGAGGACCGAGAGTGGATTGCTGGTGACCTGGGGCCGGGGCCGGGGAGGCTGGCGGGAAATGGGCAGTGACTACTGATGGGTACAGGGTTCCTTTCTGGTGTGATTAAAATGTTCTGGAAAGACTGTGAGGGTGGGTACACCACGGTGGCACGTGAGTTACGTCTCAATCAAGTTGTTACCGGGAAGAAGACCTGGGCCTGACCTGCCTTTCTGGAATGAGGTGACGAGAGCCCAGAGAGCACTTCTGAGCAAGCCCGCTGTCTGCCAGCATCTGCTCCTCTCCACAGGCCTCTCCCTGGCTCCTTTGTTCCCATGCCCTGTGGCTGAGGCCCCACCTGCCTGGCCGTGGTCCCCCCACCTGCTTACTTCCCATGGCTCCGATGCCCAGAGTTGGGGCACAAAGTCAGCCCTCGCCGCCCCTTGCAGCTTCCCCCATAGCTGCCCAGGCCCCTGAACAACCAGGACCTGGGCCTCAGTGGGCTCTCCACCAGGCGCCTCCATGGCGCATTGGCACCCATGGTCTCCTGCTGCTCCGTCCATCCATCCATCCGTCCCTCTGTCCGCTGAGGCTGCTTGGACTGCTATGACAGAACTCCCGTAGATGTGGGTGCCTTATAGATGACAGAGATTTATTCCTCACACTTCTGGAGGCTGGAGGTCCAAGGTCAAGGCACCAGCGGACTTGGTGTCTGGTGAGAACCCGCCTCCTCGTTGGTGGACCATGACCGCTCGCTGTGTCCTCAGACGGCGGACGTGGCGAGCATGCTCTCTGGGGCCCCTTTCATAAGGGCACTGATCTCAGCCATTAGGGCACCACCCTCATGACCTGATCACCTCCTCATACCATTGCCGTGGGGGCTAGGATTTCAACATTAAATTTGGGGGGGACACAAACATTCAGTCTACACTACCATCTACCATCTGTCCTCTACTCACTCATCCCTCCAACTGTCCAGCCGCCCCTCAGCCCCCCACCCATGCCACAAACACTCAGTGAGCTCGCACTGCCGGGATGTCTGGTGGGGGACGGCTGAGCAGACAGGCCGTGACAGCCCTGTGCCTGGGGCCATGACAGAGAAGCTGTTCCCATCTTGGGTTTTGGAGAGCCTCAGTCCAACACCCACTCCCTGCTCTGGGCTGTGTCTCAAGCTAGCTGATAGGACCCTTGGTTGCCTTGTAGACTCAAATGGCTCCTCTTGGGCTCCAAGGAGGCAGAAGGTGCCAGATCAGAGCCCAGACCAGGGCACCCCCAACCCATGTAAGCCCTGGCTCCCTCCCTGACTAGCTATGTGACCTCGAGCAGGTCGCTGTCCCCTGACCTGGTCCCTGCTGCCCCATCATGAAGGGATCGAGCTGGTTGCTTTCCAAGGCCCTTTCTGGGTCCCTCTAGGTCCCTCTGGGGGCTGCCCCGCTTCTGCCCGACCCTCATGTTCAGTGCTCCTTCCCCCCCACCTGCACTGGGGTAGAGAGGCCTACTCAAAGTTCTCCCAAAAGCTACATGCTTTTGCCCATCCCTCTGTCTTCCTGCCCTGCTCATTCTCTGCGTCCCCAGCCCACGGGCTGACCACATGCAGGGCCTTCTGGCACCGGAGCTAGTGTGATGCTGGGATGTGCCCGTGTGGAGCTCACTGGCGCGCCAGCCCCTGTCCTTGCTGGTGCCCCGGGACGCCCCAGGGCTGGTGGCCCTTTCAGCTACTCCTGGGACATCCTGGGGCCCCAGGCTCTCATAAGCCTGTGTGTGCTGTGGCCTGAGGGGGCCCTGGACCTGTGACCAAGGCCTGCCTCTCCTCCTGGACAGAGCAACGGCAATGGGGCTCAGAGGGAGCCTTTGGCTTTCATCGCTAACACGGTATACACTCAAGGCCCTAGAAGGACCCGGATGGACCCAGAACCGAGCCCTGGCATCCTGTGCCTGGCACAGAGAAAGTACATGGGAAGTCTTTACTGATAGGCTGAATCACCAGCTTCCCCGGTTTGGGCCTGGACGCCGCAGGAGGACCCCGGGAGAGGAGGAAGCACGTGAGGGCAGTGATGGGGAGTGTGGGAGCGTCTCATGCTCGCACCACTGCCTCAGCTCCCCTCACCACACTGTGGCTCCAGGCCCAGAGCTGACTTTGACCAAGGACACTCGGCAGATAGAAGCTTCCAGAGCCAGCGTGCATTGCACTGTGGGAGGAGCACGGCGGCACGTGCACCCGCCACAGCTGTGACGAGCCAGGACTGGCTGAACAACTAGTCTTGTCTGCATGTCTGGGCAGAAGGAGGCCACCCTGGGTGTTACTCTGGTGGCAGATTTAAGGCGACATGTCAGTTAGCTCAGAGGGGACCCACTCACCACCTGGTCTTTCCAATCTGTCTGTGCATCCTTTTTATCAGAGACCTTGCCTGACAGGCCATGACTTACTCCGTGTTGTTATCGCCCCTTGAAGTGTCCCCCATCCCGTTCACGTCGCTTGGTTTCTAATGCGGAAATGAGCTTTCCCACATCCTGCAAATACGCATCACCGCGTGGTGGGCACACTGTGTGCAGGTGGTGGTCAGGGAGAGAGCCGGCACTGGGAGTCCCTGCACTGCTGAGCGCCTACTGCACGCATGGCCTGCCCCTGAGCACTTTGGGGCCCCCTCGTGGCGCTCACAGCCAGGACTGGGGAGTTGGGTTGACAGTGACCATGTTGAGGGTCTCCTTGCTGTGCATGATCTCAGCTGAGGAGCTCAGAGTCGGAGTGAGGATCCCAAAAGGGGTTAAATTGGGCATTTCAATAAGCATTTACTGAGCACCTACCGTGTGCTGGGCAGGCACCAGTCCACCTGGAGACATGGTGGGGAGGCCCTCCCGGTGGGGACAACCATCTAGAGAACAATCACACACACAGATAATTTTGCCCCTGGGGAAGTCCAGGGAGGTGCAGAGAGCTGAAAGGGGTGGTCTGTCGCTGGAGTCAGTGGGGGCCTGGGGCAGGAGTCAGCCCTCCATGTTGGCATGGAAGGCAGGGTGCTGCTGGCAGAAACACAGGGTAGGAGTGGGCCAGGAAGACGAGACACGGACAGGAGGCCAAGTGACAGCTGGGACATTACTACACTTTATCCTGGAACCATTGCACACGGGACCTCACACTCCAAAGGGCCTGCGCTTGGCTCGAGGCTCCCTAGTTGCCAGCTGGAAATTCTTCATCGTTTTGGAACAAGGGGCTTTGCACTGTCATTTGACTCCGGGTCTCCAGGGGTCCTGCTGCCACCCAGCAGCCCAAGCCCAGCCAGGGGCTGGTGTGGGAGCCCAGGCTCCGCCCACAGTCCCATCCTGGTGTGTGGGAGGAGAGCAGGCATGGCCGTCGGGCTGGGACTTGTCCTCTTCCCAGGGCAGGGCTGCAGGTTTGCCAGGCGCACCTTTCCAGGGCCCACTCCCCTCGCATTCAGCTCCACATGGCCTCACAGCCTGGGGTTTCATGTGGAGGGTGCCGCTGGGCCGCGGGCGGTGGCAGGGGGTGAACAGAGGGTGCCTGGCTGGGAAGGCCTGTGCTCTTTTCAGGCCAGGACAATACCCGAGCCTGGGTCACATTCTGGAAAGCGTGGCTTCCCCAGGGCCCCGGGCTCGGCGTGGTTGCAGGGCTGTCTGCTGCAGGTCAGCAGGGGCGCGGGACGGTGGAATGTCAGCTGGAACAGTCCCTTTGTAGTTTGGTCCAAAGGGCAGGAATTCATGTCCTGGCACTTGGAGCTGTGTGACCCGAGCAACGGAGAATACTTCCTAGACTCAGCTTGCTCATCTGCACAGTGGACATAACCACCTGTCTCCAGGGAGGCGGGTGAGGCCTTGTAACTGCTCTGGGAGGCCCTTTTGGGAGCCCCTAGCCACGCTGGGCACGTGCTTCATCTAATCCCGCTCCCAGAGAGGAGCACTTTCCTGGAGAGGATCGTAGAGGCGGGTCCCTGTGTGTGGCACCAAGGAGGCACCCAGGCTCGGGGAGGCCCAGGGCCATGGCTGGGAAGAAGGGAGACAGAGCAGGAAGGTCTCGGGATGAGAAGGGGCTGGCCGCGGCTTAGGAGGGAGCGCTAGAAGAGCAGTGCCCAAAGGGGTCGGGAAAGAGGCATGAGGGTCCTTCGCAGACCAGAGGGGAAGCGGAGTTGGTGCTGAGTCAATAGGAGAGGCTCCGGGCACATCAGAGGTGCTGCTGGGGAAACGCGGAAGGCTGTTCGGGTTGGGCTAGAAGGAGGAGGGTCGGGGCACCCCCGTTGCCCTGCCAGCCCAGGCGCTGGGCAGCTGGGCCAGGTGGTCCCCACAACGCGGGCTTCTTGGGGCCCCTCCAGCCGGGGCCTGCGTTCACCCACCTCCATGGCAGCCAGATCTCCCGGACCCAGGGGGCCCTGCCAGCAGGAGGCTCCTGGCAGGGGGAGAGCAGGTGAGCAGGGAGGGCAGCAGAGGTCAAGGGGCAGGAGCAGACCCTGCCTGCCCTATTCCTCCCAAGGGGACAAAGCCACCTGGATGGAACTTTCTGTGCCTCTTGAGGCTTTGGTCTCCAGCTGTGAGTGGCAGGCTCCACTAGGCCGGCTTGAGGGGTCCCAGGTAGGGCTGCCATTTGGCCCCACATCCTTGGTGGTTGTGTCATGGGCTTTGGTGCCGCAGAATCTTTGTAAAAGGGAGGCAACTCCAGGCCAGGTGGGGCCTTTCCTCCACTGGGCGCTGGGTGTGGGAGGGGCCACGCCAGGAACCTGTGCCTGGTATGTGGGGCTGAGGTCTCCTCCTAGCCAACTTCACATGGGCCTGGGCCGGAGTGCAGGCCCCTGGCCCTTTGGACCTTCGCCAGCAACTTGAGCTGTTTCTCAAGGAGGGTTCCAGGGAATGTTGGTCCCAGAAGATGCTCCAGGAGAAGGACTTTGGAGGCCGAATTGGCTTGAGAAACTCTGCTTGCTCTCTCCTCTGGGAGGAGGCTAGTGAAGGCTCCAGCCGGTCCTCAGTGAAGACTTGGCTTCATCCTGTGACTTCCAATCCCCCTGGATGCTGTCCGCATGGAAGCAAAGTCTGCTTTGGGAAACGTTGGCCACAGGCATCTGTGCCCGCCCTGCACGGGGAGGGTGTCTGCGTGCAGGGCGACGGGCTTTCTTTTCCAGGCTTTGGACTTGTGTGCACCTTGTCTGGAGGAGGGGTTTGCTGCTACCCCTGCTCCCCTCCCGAAGCCAGGGGCACTCCAGAATCCTCCGTGCTTCATGGGGCAGAGAGAA